>NC_056746.1:1370296875-1370334375 GCF_019279795.1 Protopterus annectens
TTTCCCCGATCGGTTTTCCATACAGCGATCCTGTACTCTGCACCTGTTGCTCGATCCGCGAATGCAATCCTGTCCTGTCCTCCATACTAGCCTGTGCATGCTGTGGTCTCAGTCTCCTGTGAGATGTGAGGAGGCTGGAGCCTCCTGCAATTGGTCCAGCCTGCGGGCGATGCAGTCCAGTGACCTTCCGGTTTGTGCAGTCGCCACCGCACAGATCTCTGGGTTGAAAGGGTGGAGTTAACTCCCTTCCCTATCCCGACTGCCTAACTGAGCAGTCTGGAGCTTAGGAAGGCCTGAGCATGCGTGCTTCGAGTTCTGGTCTGCCTAACACAGCAGCCAGGAACTAAGCACGCATGCACAGAGTCCGAGATTTTTTTTTATTTTATTTTGTTTTTATATGTTCTAAGGTGGATGGTGGAGGGACTGGGGACTTTATTTTTTGCACAGGTTTTACAGGGGGGAGGGCTGCAGTCCCACAGTCCTATAGCACGAGCCACCCTTGATGTATTCTATTATTCATGATACAGGATGTTAAGTTACCTAACCACTGTCATTAAACAGAACTGAGATCTCATAGGTAAGCTTGAAATGTATTCTGTTATTCATGATACAGGGATGATACATTTCCTAACCACTGCCATTAAACACAATTGAGATCTTATAGATAATCTTGAAATGTTGTCTATTATTCAGGATACAGGATGAAAGGTTACCTAACCACTGTCATTAAACAGAACCGAGATCTCACAGGTATGCTTGAAATGTATTCTATTATTCAGGATACAGGATGATAAGTGACCTAACCACTGTCATTAAACAGAACTAAGATCTCATAGGTATGTTTGAAATGTATTCTCTTATTCAGGATACAGGATGATAAGTGACCTAACCACTGTCATTAAACCAAACTGAGATCTCATAAGTATGTTTGAAATGTATTCTATTATTCTGGACATAGGTTAATAAGTTACCTAACCACTGTCATTAAACAGAACTGAGATCTCATAGGTATGCTTAACTAGGGAAGTTTATGGTTAAAATGTGGCTGTATTGTACAATAGTGAAACAGATGGTTATGATTCTATACTGCTAAAACCATTAGGTAGAAGCAAGTGATGTTATGAGTGAGACTTCTGTTATAGGGACAAAGGATAGCCATGATGCAAGCAGCATTTCATAAAATGTTAATACTTCATTCTAGCTCTGTTGACATAGAAAAGTGAAGCCTTGTCTATGTCCCAGGTGTCTCAGGACTGACTAATGACAGAGACATCTGAAGAAACTGTCAGGGAGGATGGGTGTGCCCATCCTCACGGCAGGGGCCTGATAGAAGCTGGGATTCTGAGACATCACAGTACTGGCCACGATAGTTGGGCAGCGGCCCAAGGTGGACTTGTCTTACAGGCCACATTTCATTCCTTGCATAGCCTCTTAAGTAAGTGTTAGGAAAAAGCCCTGCACACGTTTATCCATATGTGATGCCTGCGTGTCTGCCTACAGTACATACATCCGTCTCAAACTCATCAGTTACAACCTCGGGCAGAGATGAATAATACTTGTATTTGACCTAGTATTCCCCAGTTCCCTAATTCCAGTCTTCCCTTGTTCCCTAATTCATCTCCCCCTGTTCTCTTCCCCACCAGGGGGTACCAAAGGGAAGCTGGGGTTATAGGAGTGAGACATCATTTGAATGTCAGCTATGAAGCACATACCTCTCAACCTGTTAGAACAAGAAATCTGAACAAAGTCATAAATAATGGGGGACAAAGGCCCAAAAATGGGGACAATTTTTAAATATTACTTTTACAAACTTAGAAAGCTGACAGAATAACAAGTTTTACATTAGCTTGAATTTTATGAAGGATATGAAGTCTAAAACTCAAATGTCTTTCATTATTTTCTAACTTCAGTCCTCAATGACTTGCCAGTGATTTGCTGGAAAAACACAATTTTTGTAGAAAAAAAAAACAAATGTATGAGGCAAAAATCTGGACAGTTGAGAGGTATGAATAAGTATCTGGGAACAAAAACAAAAATGCTAATAGTTTGATAGGCCACATTATAAGGATCTTATGCAAAAGATTGTACCTAGTCTCTTTAAACCAATTTCTTACATGTGCCTGTCTATAATGCTATCTAGTTTCTGTTTGATTATTGTATAATATTTCTGTTTGTTGAAATATTAACAAGATCGAATCCTGAATTTTTCAGCAGAAAAAAATAAGAAAATGTATTTCTTAAAATTACCTCTGTAATGTTGACTCAGTCTTGACAAGATGATTGTAAAAACTATTTTTTTAACCTTCTTGCATTTTTAAATGTGGAATAATGATGATTATTATTTAAAAAATAAAATAAATATTTAAAAACTAAATAAATATTTAAAAAGAAGGATGAAGTCTTGCTTTTGCCGCAGTCAAACGCCTGTTGAAGGTTTCAGAGAAATGGGCTGCCACTTCGCCATGGTGGGGAGGGCTTAAAATGATATCTAGTCATATATCTTTGTCAGCAACTTACCTTTACTTTCCACCTTAATTACACCTTGATTACATATCCAATAAACTAATATGAAGTCTTGCAACCTGTAATAAACTTTCACATCTATGTCCTCATGAAGAAAAAGTTCTCATAGCAAAAGGTAAATCTATGTCATTTAATGTTATAAATTCCCTGGTTAAGTACTAAACAATCCAGCAGCTGTATCGCACCAGAATTTTCAAAACAAGCTATAAGTAATTTGTCTTGTCTTAAACATCATTGTACCACCCTTACAAAAATCATGCACTTCTGGCTGATATCAGAGATTGAAACAATACTAATTTCATGAACTTTAATTGTACTTTGACTTAGGAATGGGGTCCATTCCTGTCATGGTATTAGAAACCCAAAAGTCATGGAGAAATTAAAAGTGAAATCATGGCAAGAGAACAAAAAAGTAATAAAAGAAAGTGATGTGGAACAAAGCATAATCTATTATTAAATAAATCCGTAACAGTGACCTGGAAAAAGGGGATAAATTTGAGTAAGGCATGGATTAATTACAAAAAAGCTTTCAACAGTGTCCAATATACATGTTTAAAGGAGTGCTTTCAGATGTGTAACATGTACCTTACATTAATAGGTTACATTACAGTGACCACGAAACAGTGGCAAACCAGGTCGATTCTTTGTTAACGTTGCTGGTTTGTCTTTCCCTTAACCCATTAAGCTGTTTACTTATACTAGGTTATAGTTACAGCTTAACTTCCAAAAAACATCCTTGTCCACAGACATCTCATCTACTTTTTGTGAATAATTTAAATTGCACAGTTCAGCAAATGAGGATCTGAGAGCCCAACTACAAACGGTTGAAACTTTCTCAGATGAAACATGTATGGCATTTGATCTTAATGTGCAAAAGCAACATTTATGACAGGAAACCTGCAACACCAAGAACACATTAATCTGTAGTATGAACTTGAACATGAGGGAGTATATAAGTATTTGGGAATAGATAAAGGGTCAGGTATAAACATGAGCAAGAGAGAGCAAGGCTTAGAAGGGATATTTCAAAAGACTAACGTTAATATTGAAAACTGCTTTGACATCTAGGAATTGTTCACAAACACAAGCATGTAAATGGCTGTATAGAGGCTGCTGTACCTACTAGAACTAAGTCCAAAACCAACTCTAAAAACAAACCACACTGGTGGAATTCTGACCTTAGGGTGTATAACAAAAGGAAAAAAGCCATGGCTAAAATCAGGAATAGTAAGTCTCACAATGACAGGAGCTCTCAACTTAACAATAAAATACCAAGTATAGCATTAGAAAAACAACTGAAACATACAAAAAAGCTCTTTAATGAAACTAAACAGAAAACTAAGAGGATTAATTAAGTCCAACAATATGAGGTCATAATTATCCTCACAGGCTAAATAATCCACAATGCCTTCTACAGCTATATCCAAAACCTCAAAGGCAGCATATAATTAGCATGGCACATTGGTTGTCAATTGTGTGTATTTCAGTGAGCACAGCAGTATATCAGATTTGCTGGATGACAAATTCAACTCAAACTTCATTTACTTGTAAAACAGATGGTGCAACAGGAGGTGATTTTGCCACATTTTATGCCTGTTAAACAATGCAAAACCCTAAACATATTTGCTTCCTGTAGCATGTACTGCATTGTTTACTCCCTGAATAAATGTCACACTGACATTAACAAATACTTTCCCTTCAATCTTCTTCTTCTTCTTTCGGCTTTTCCCATTTAGGGGTCACCACAGCGGATCACCTGTCCGCTCATGATTGGCAGTGGAGTTTTACAGTGTTGAGTTGCCAGCCCGACGCCCAACCTTCCACTGAAGGCACAAATAATTTCCCTTCAATACGAGTGAATAATTCAAGGTAAGATTAAATTCATTTATAGACTGGTATCAGCATTTTAATATTTATCCTTAAATAATCATTTTTGGGGAGGGGGGTCATTATTGCTACAGTTCTGGTTAGTATCATGCTGTTTACAAAAAGATTCCATCATCTCATCCTACACCCCAGCAAGAACATTCCAGAGCTCTGACCAACACCTCCTGTCCATAACCAAACCTAAGCACAACATAGGAAAAAAACCTGTATAGCTATTACCCTGCCAAAAACTGGCATATACTCCCACTTGGCATCTGAAACACTAGATCCAAACTACTATTCAGAAAGTCTGTGAAACATCACTTTAGCAAAAATAAACTATGCCTCTGTAATCAGCCCCCTGACTGACCCATCTCTCCAGACCAGCCGATCACTTCCTTCCTCCTACAAGTATCCAACCAAACCTCCATCCTAACTCTCTCACCCTTCATCACTGCCAAATCATTCACAGCTTTCTACCCCAACACTTTGATTGTACTGGTGCCAGTCTCATCAGCAGTAGAATATCCAAAACTCACTTCTACACTTTTCTACTCACTGCTTATATTTAATTTCTGTATTAATATTTTTTTCTCTATACTGTATTTTTCCTTATTAACTACTACAGTATATGCAGTTAGCTAACATTGTATATACACTCTAGGCAGTATTATGTATTGTGTGATTCACTTAGACGTTTTAGATTTCATACTTTTGTACTTATTTATGTTTGAACTGTGGAGCTTTTCTCCCCGGGTCTCCACTGAAAAAGAGCCTCATCCCAGATGGACCAACCCAGTCAACAAATGTCAAATAAATAAATAAATAAATAGATAAATATGGCATTTGTTTAACTAAAGAGTCTGTCATAGCCTAAGTTTCATTATCTCTGTAGCTGATGACATTGACATTTTTCATTCAAAGTACTATGAATATAAAATCCCACTGAAGTCACGGTGACTACTGTCCAGATGTACAAGCAGTAGTATGCTGTGGCTCTTTGCTTTTTATTACTGTATTCACTTTAATTTTTTTCAATGTGACTTCATTGTTTGGTGAAAGTGTGAGAATCAGATTGAGAAGTGAAAGGGTAAAAGGGTGAAGCATTCTGTTACACCAGAGGTGGTATTAGTTCCCTGGTGTAAGGTGGTACCAGTGCTTTGAAGTGGTGCTTGATTTATTTATTTATTTAATGTTATAGAATATTTTTAGTCTGTGTAGGAGAAGATAATGTCTGATGATTGTATCACTTTATGAGGGGTATGTTTCTGCAGCAGGATACTGTGCTCATTTCTTGGGCAGAAATGTATCAGAGGGGCAAATGATAGCAAGGTTTTGCCATTTCCACATGGTTGTGCAACAATGCAGCGAGTATATTGAAGTAAGGGGGGTTTGCCCTTTTTATATTATTATTTGGGTTTCATTGTATGCTGCATTTGTTTTATGACACTAGTTTGCTTCAGTGCTATGATTATACATCCCATAGTCGTAGTCTTTTCTTCACTAAATGGCATCAAAATCATATTTTTAAGCATTTTTTTGTGGCTAAATAAACTAAAATGTCTTTGCACCCCTGAATCAATATTACTGACTTGGAAGCCTTAACAACTAAGAAGTAAGGTCATCCCCTTCACCCCATCTTAGAGAACTGGACTTGCATTTCTGCAGAGAAATGTGCTTCTGCAAACCACTTATTTCCCTATAAAATAGCCGTGGTCAGACTGGCAACAAACCAAGGTCCATCATTTTTATTATCATAGATTTGCTGTTTAAGGACAATAGTTACCCTGTTAGAACAGAAATGCAGTTGAATCAAAGTTTCATTCTAGCTTTGTCATCATTGAAATTGTTTAGCTACTTCATATGTTAATCAGTCCCCATTCATCTGTACCTGCATTTGTTTCAACGTACTACTGCGATAGACCCACTGATAAGACAGACAGTAAGTGTCCATTTGGGGTAGATCCACTGATAAGACAGATGGCAGATGTCCATTTGGGATATACCCACTGATAAGACAGAGAGTAGATGATGTCCATTTGGGATAGACCGACTGATAAGACAGACAGCAGATGTCCATTTGTGATAGACCTACTGATACGACAGACAGTAGATGTCCATTTGGTATAGACACACTGTTAAGACAGAAAGCAGATGTCCATTTGAGATAGACCCACTGATAAGACAGATAGCAGATGTCCATTTGGGACAGACCCACTGATAAGACAGTAGATGTCCATTTGGTATAGACCCACTGATAAGACAGACAACAAATGTCCATTTGGTTTTCTTCTATGGGGGTGAGTTCCAGTGAAATTTCTTGTAGCCACAGGATTTTTTCCAAATTACTGATTTGAAGCTGAGCACATTTTGATGCCAGCATTTCTCTTGCGTCTATGTAAAGACTCCAACACTGGCTGTCCCCCAAGCACTTTCAGCAGGACTTCTATCCTACCTTCACCCCTGTTGTCCATGCAGCAACTCAAGTCTCTTCCTAAACCTATTTTAATGCCATTACTGTGAAATACAAGCTGATGTACCTAACAGCTGGTTGAAAGTGTTTTGTATTATGCTTTAAAAAGCCTAAAAATATGTTCATTTCACAAGCTCACATTTGGAATGAATTTTGTCATACATTTATAGCAGGTAATGGCTGTCAAATCCTGTCAGATGACCTGATCACTTCTATGACTTGATTACTAGGTAGTAAATAGAGGCAACCTTGTGGATATGGCCTTTCAGTACTTCAGTAAAGCACTTGATTCTGTCCCCTAGTGTAGGCTTTCTGCAAAATTAAGGTGTAGGTATGTAGGTAGTAAACTGTGCAGTGGAACAGAAAGGTGCATAGAATGCAAAAAAACAGGAGTGATAGTGATGGGATAGGTTTCAAAATGCTGAAAAAGGTAGCAAGTAAAAACTCTATTCCAGCTCACTAACCCAGCCATTTTAAATATCTGTATTTGGCCTCACATATCACATGCAAATTATGGTCAGATTATTTGCAGCAGACAGTTCCACTTCAAAATTTCTAAAGTGAACGAGATGCAGTTTGGGAAGGAAACTCCACAAGTATATTTTGTGCTTGAAAGAGATTAGCAAGGTATAGCACCCTGAGAAAGAGGTTGCATTATGTACTTGGTTTGGGGCAGCAGTCTCAAAAACCTACAGGAGGAGAGGAACTTAGTGGCAATTATTAGAGAGGGCATGAACCAGTGGTGTCACTTGAAGATAGCAGCAGCAAAGACAAATGATATGTTAGAGTGAAAACCTAGAGCATAGACTGCACAGATAAGAAGGTAAAAACAGCTTGAATTCTGTAAACATATCTAGAGCCCTAACAGGGGAAAGAGGTCACATTCAATGTAGAG
Source organism: Protopterus annectens (assembly GCF_019279795.1). Classification (NCBI taxonomy): domain Eukaryota; kingdom Metazoa; phylum Chordata; order Ceratodontiformes; family Protopteridae; genus Protopterus; species Protopterus annectens. Next base: position 1,370,304,633 of record NC_056746.1, read on the forward strand.
ATTACAGAGGCAGGCATCAGAATGTCAATGTTTGGCAGTTAGCACAAAGAATTAAGACTATGAGCTGTTGTTCCCTGTGGTCCAATGTTTGATTCCCTCTGCTTCTATTTGCCTAACTGTTTGACAAAAAGCAAGTCATTTAACCAGACAATGCTCCCAGGATGAGTCTGAAAAATGTCTATATTGCTCAAAGTCTACCTGCTTAACATATACAAATACACTATAAATACAAAAGCAAACGCAAATAATGCTGGATGAGGACACTATTAATGAAACAGAACACTTTTCATTGGGTAAAAGGAAAGTATCGGTATCAGGATATGAGTATATAATGGCATTAATCAAACAGTGTGATAAGCATAGACAGACAGGAAGGACTGAGTAAATAGGAAAGGACATGATTACCAAATTAAAAGAATCCACATCATCATTATGGACATGTGGAAGCTGTTCTCTGCTGAGAGGGTGGTGGGCATTTAACTGGTTCAGCCACCAGACTATTTAAAAAATTGTGGGATACCTGAAGGGGGAAGAGGGAAAAGGAATGAGTGACTACCATGTGGTAACTGCGATATTCAGCCATGTCAGTTAGACTCACAGTCTCCATCTACTCGTATTTTGGAATATACTGTTGTATAATGGTACTCCACACCTTCTGTAACAAACTTTCAGTTGTGTTCAAAAGAAAAACTACAGAAGTCACTTCTTGTTTGTCATGTTGCAGCTCTGCATTGCATTGATTACAGCTGTGTCAGTTATTTAAGTAACTTTGTATACAGAAACTTCCCAGAAGAGTAAATTCTAGAAAAAATAAATGCAGTAATAATTATCCTGTATCAATGATTGAACATAGCTGTCTAATAAGTGAAATCCCACCTATAATCAGGTAAATGAGAGCACATGACTTCAGTAATCTGGCTGCAGTAAAAATTTGCAGATGGAAACTATGAACCTCAGGGTGTATTATAAATACTTTTTAATAAAAGTATTTACTGCTTCTGTAAAAAAATAGCAAATCGGCTTATTATGTACCTTTACCAGAGAGAAACGTCTTATCACATACAACAGCTTTAACAATGTTCAGTGATTCACTATACTCAGAATAACTTGCTCTGTGTTTTCACTAGAAAACCCAGCAAATAAAATAATACAATTATTCCTTCATATAATGCAAATCATTAATTGTCCCTTCTGCTTAAAAGGTTCACGTATTCAGCACAGCAATAATCCCTGCTATATAATAACTAGATAAACATTAGATAGCTAAACACATGGCATGATGACATAGAATATGATCGATCACAATGTGTTCTGCAATGTACAGCTGATCACATTCAGCCATTGGGGTGTTGGTGTAATTTCAGAGGGGTATGCGTAAAGAATTCTATGACTGAAGTCTTTAATTAAATAAATAAATTACATTTTACTTAAAGAATAATAGCAATGGAGGTTATGCAAGGGCATAAGCTAACAAAATGCTGACAAAAAACCTCCCCAGAGTAATCGAACCTGGACAAAGGGAAGCAGGAAACAGAAGTCAAGAAAGGCAGGTAGGAACTGAGACATGGAAAGACAGTGAGGGAAGGGACCAATAAAGTGTTTCCCACTCTGGCGACAATGCAGAGCAGTGACCAATAGGGGTCAAGCGGTAGAACGGGTGGGAGGGGGTAGAGAAGGGTAAAGAGAGAGAATGAAAACTGGTTAACCGGTCAGCACTGAGAAGGGTAACAAGAGACTAATTCAGGAGTACATGAGAGGGAAGGGTCAAATTCGGCATAAGGAGGGAGGCAGTCGTCAAAGATAGTGAGCTAGATTGTGAGTAAGAGAAGAAGCAATGCTGTCTGTAACACGTTGTGTCAATGGTTCTTGAAATTCTTATTGAAAAAAAGCTGTTGAGCACCAAACACACTGAAAATTATGGTAAGCAAAGTGCATAGACTGCCAAATATGTTAACTTCATGAAACTGCACAAGACATGTTTTCATGGCGGCTAGGCCTCCTGTGAGGACTTTTCACAATCTCTAAATATACTAACTCTGAGATCACAGCTTTTTAGAATAAAAAGAAAAGCTTTCTGAGTCATTCTAGCCTTGTATAGAATCCTGCATGGCGATCTCTGCCTGGGATTTACTACCATCCTAATGGATCTCTTACACCTTCACAGGGTGATGGGCTGTACAAATATCCAAACAAAGGAGCTCAGCATCCACTAACATATGAATAAAGTACATTGGAGGGACTGATGTTTCACCCAATGGTTGTCCCATCTCTGGAACAAATTGACCCTGCACGATAGAGTGATACAGTTGCTTCCATCAAGATTAATCTTGATGATTGAATGGGTACTGTAAGTTGATCCTTTGTCTGATATGAGTTGCCCTCCTAGAACTGGAGGGTAAATCTTTAGGGTGATATTTGATAATAAGGTACACATTATTCAAATTACTTGCCTCTTAGTTCCTATGAGCCTATTAAAAAAACAAGATTGCCTTCACTAACAGCAGTATTCAACAAGATGCTTTGGTGATGGTATATAGTTTTGATGAGTCAAGAACAATTAATCAATTATCAACAAAACAAGTCTGGTTTCCAGATTAGAGAGAGAGAGAGAGAGAGAGACAGTTCAGATATAGGGCTGAAGTGGGCACTCCATATGGCAATGGAACGGAGTCTTTTGGCCTCGGTCACTAGTCATTGGTGAGGCGTGTGAGACTAGATTAATGTAAAATGAGTTTCTGGGCTTAGACTTACTGGGAAGAGAACAGGATAGTTACCCAAAGAGAAGAAGTGGGCCTGTGGTTGACATACTTGTCAGAGGAGGTGGAGGGAGTAGAAAAGTATAGTCAGTGAAGTTGCAGGGAGATACACAGATAAGGAGACTGGAGATCCAGTACACTGGAGGATTTTTTTTGTCCACTGGTAGTGAGTTGGGATTGTACATCAGTGGCAGCCTGACATTCACATGGATGTTTAGTTGCTCATGCGCGAACCACCATTTCTGTCCTGGTACTACAATAATTCCACCAGCTGGAGTTTCTTGTATTTTCCCTAACAGGAGTGTTGAGGGAAGCAAGAGGGTCAAGGAGCCTCCATAGCAGCACACAAAAAGCCTTTTATTTGTTTGGTGGTGGTCCTACCCTTTTATGCTGGCATGTATTGTGGGTCTATGTTATAAGATCGACGGTTGAAAACATCGAACAACATGGTCAACACCATAAGGTCGATGTCTTCAAACGTCGACCTTATAAAAAGACAAAAAAAAAAGAAAAAAGTACATAACAAGTTCAAGCAGGGGGGCAAGCCCCCCTGTGCCCCCCCTCACCCCCCGCTACTTAAATATACCAACTCCAAGACCCCACTACATTGCAGTAAATGGAAATCTCCCCTTATGGAGATTTCCATTTACACGCTCAAGATTCTGAGCATTTGATATTCTCGTGTCGACAATGTCAGATTCAACATTGTTGACTTTCGAGAATATAATATAGACCCTTTATCATGTAGGGCATTGCATGAAGTAAGGCATGAGGGAGGTCGTACCCCTTTTATGCAGGTATGTATTGTGTAGGGCATTGCATGAAGTAAGGCATGAGGGAGGTCCTACCCCTTTTATGCAGGTATGTATTGTGTAGGGCATTGCATGAAGTAAGGCATGAGGGAGGTCCTACCCCTTTTATGCAGGTATGTATTGTGTAGGGCATTGCATGAAGTAAGGCATGAGGGAGGTCGTACCCCTTTTATGCAGGTATGTATTGTGTAGGGCATTGCATGAAGTAAGGCATGAGGGAGGTCCTACCCCTTTTATGCAGGTATGTATTGTGTAGGGCATTGCATGAAGTAAGGCATGAGGGAGGTCGACCCCTTTTATGCAGGTATGTATTGTGTAGGGCATTGCATGAAGTAAGGCATGAGGGAGGTCCTACCCCTTTTATGCAGGTATGTATTGTGTAGGGCATTGCATGAAGTAAGGCATGAGGGAGGTCCTACCCCTTTTATGCAGGTATGTATTGTGTAGGGCATTGCATGAAGTAAGGCATGAGCTGGAAGCATCCCTGGCCCTGTACAGCAGGAGAAGTAGGAGCTCCATATACCACCTGCACATTCAGCATAACTTCTGTTTCAGGCTTTGGTTTCCACTGGTGCTATAGAAAAAGGCCCTCCACCACCATCACCACTAGTACATCAAACCACCTGTCCCTTACAAAGAGAGGCAGGGAAAGCCTCATCATATTTCTGCTGTTCCCATGCCAGCTGAAATGGATGACTGAGTTGATAATCAGACTCAGGCTGCCTCGGTCATAGGGCTTTATTTGTCTATGTAAGCAAAATGTGCACAGGAAGGAGGGCTAGAAAGTGCAATGACTATATGTAACTGTGGACAAAGTAGAAGGACTTTGCTCATGAAGGTGAGACAGCAGAGAGAGAGATTAGCTTTGTGCCAACATTGGTCTCCATCTTCATGCAGAGTAAGCAGCAGTGCTCAGAACTGGGATACAAAGGTACATCTCCATTACTGGGTTTTAAATTAAGAATGATGGAGAAAGATGTGCCTTAGAAGCAGGAGATAGGGGGTACTACATTGGCACTAGTCACGGAGAGGAAACTGTCACAGAAGACAGGAGAGAAACAAAATGAGAGGAAACCTGCTGCACTAAGGAATGATAAAATAAAGATATCCAATAAGCTAACGTCATATTCCCTAGGAATCTGAGCACTATCCTGCTGGATCCCTAATAAAGATCTCAGTTGATTACTGACAACTGTAGAACAAATTTAGTGCAAGGATATGGCACGATGGAGCATTTTCATCCAAGCGAAGTATGAACAATCCTACAAAATGAAAGCCATTTAGCCTACCAGTAATGACAGAGAAGATAATGGAGGAATTCATGCAGCAAAAGCCGGTTGCTGTCTTTGAGGACAGCAATCTGTAGAACAGTAAGCAGTACAGGCTTGTGACTGGTAGAATGATATTACATTGCACATTTGTTTATTGAATGTTATATCAGCAGCATTTCAGCAACTTTCACCATACTTTCTTAATATTGGATAAGTAACATTGAACGTGCATGAGTTATGTTCACAGAGGTTGTGTAGTAGTATTACTACAGTATTATTTCTTCAAAGTTATATAACCATGAAATTTGTTTATTTATGTATACAGGTCAGGACAAGGGGTGCAGGGAACTTCCCAATATTTTTTTTGTATGTGTTAGGTGTTTTCAAATCCTTATATGCAGTGTCACTATACTCGGGTTTGAGTCTGATGTTGAGAAGTTGTGATGACTCCCTTGCTTTTATATTTTTACATGGTTCACCATTTATGTGTCTGTGATTTTCATAGGAATCTCTGTGATCAAAAGGACTGTCAGTTTAAAAGGAGAACATGAGACTGGAGCAGTAGCAGATATTGTAAAAGCCATCGTTTTCCAGAGTTAGACATTCTTAGTATTTCCAGTCATCTTTGTGGACCAATATAAGTTCCAGAATAATTTCATTGTGCACCATTTCCTTAGAAACAGCTTAATAAAATATCATGCACTAGTGTTTATTTAACTCAATGAACCTGTTGTCTGGAAAAAAGCAGGCCTTTTAGTGCAAATTTTTTTAATTCTTTTTTAACAAATAAACATGTATTCTTCCAGAAGTAAGTATTTTTCTTGTCTATTGATGTTTTGGGTTTACTGCAAGACAATGGATAGTTCTGTTTGCCCCCCGTCAACTCACCCACCAATGCACCTGCTGACTGTTGGGCTTTGATAGAGATTGGTCCTTTTTCACCTAGTGGGTAAGAGCTTATCAAATATACCATCATGTCTGCAGCTTCTGGGTCTTACCGTTGGCACCAGTGCTACCAAAGCAGCATTCTCTGCTTTCCACATGGCATGAGCATGTTCCAACACACAAGCCATCTGACAGCTACATCACTAGCATAAGACCACAAAGCTCATGCTCCCTAGTCCTATGGTCATTGTGAACATGCAGGGATTACGTCCATGGGAGTAACTTGCCAACTACAACCACCATCTTCTTCCCAGGATGTATGGACCAGCATAAGTTATGAACTCCTATTATTTTGTGTGCCCAAGCTTGATCTTTAGTTAAGTAAGCCATAACTGGGGCTTTATCTTTCTATGTCATGGAGCCAGGGATAGTTCTGGTTTGGTTTACTTTCACTTTGACAAAACAAATGATCACCCTAAAACTAAGAATTCTAACATGTCCAGCTTAGCAGATAATTGTCTACGGATGAATGAATGGACATGACCTAAATTTCTTTCCATGAGGTATGTATGTTTAGGACCTTGTTTTAAGAGGGAAGAATGGCAAGGGGCATTTAATGTCCAGTTTGGACTACAAGGTTTCCAGACTTATAAAGGACTTCAACATTATACTAATGAAGCTGAATGACCAATACATCTTATCAGACCACAATGGAGAACTCTTTGTCCAAGAAACATTCTCCTGATAGACCTTCTCAGTCCACTGAAAGTTAAAGTTGGCACCTACCATGGATGTGATAAAGAGGGAGAAATTAATATTTTTGAATGGAAAAGTCTGAGAATTATAGATCTACAAAGATGCCTTGATATATTTATTATACTCTACAGTATTAAATATATATCACATCTTCCTTGTATAGTTAGAAATAACTGTTTTACATATCTATAGTTTTAAAAACAAATAATTAATGGTTTTACTTTGAAGAGTTGCAGTGATTTTACTCCTTTCAAATGGACAAGGTATTTATCATTACATTTCTGTACACGTTTCTTATCATTACCTTTCTGTGCGTGCTTCGTAGTACTGTATATATGGAGATGTTACTTACTTGTCACTGGGGCTACTGATATGTGTAAAACAAAGAAGATGCCACACGTTTCTGTTTTCACTGAGTGAGACAGAAGTTCAGACATGCATCTGATAACTGGGTCAGTATTTATCTTCCTTGGTGTCTGTAGCAGGAATGAGTCATACAACAGAAGAAACTTGAGACTTGATCACCCATTTTATTAATTTTACCTTTAACTGAATAAAAACAGTTAGTCAGAAGCAACTGTTTTCAAGAGTAACCAGCAACTTTGGTCTGTGAAGTTACTTATTCAGAGTTTTACAATGCTAGTGCAATTTGTAAAATTCATACCCACATACCCATCGTCAGCAGAATATAGCTTATATTTAACGGATTTCTTTTTACTACTTACTGATATCTAGTACCAGTTGAGTTCTATGACTTGTCTCCAGAATAAAGACAAAAAAGAAAAATCAGCACACGTTGTGGGGGGGTCATCGTTTTATAATTCCATGAGTTTCGTTTGTGTGTTTAAGTAGCAATCCACAACTACTCTGCCAGCTACAGTTTAGTACTGGCTGATGTCAGTCTGACCCAAGGGAATCCCAATGGTTGTGACACAGAGATAAAATAAATCCAGCTAAGAGCTGAAAGAGCTAGATAGCGAGGCATAGCCAGGCTGATATAAACTGCCAGGGACAGTAGAAGGTACACATTAAAGAACATGTTTGATTCAGTCCTGATGGCTTTCATGTGTAGCTAATCTGAAGTCTGAATCTCGTGATCATCATTTTTCTGTACTTGCTATCACAGGAAATCAAATTTCTTTGAACTGGGTGTAAGTGGTTACCCTACATTTCTATATGTTTTTCTTGCATATTTTATATGTGATAACATACAGTTGTCATGTAAAGCTGAGCTAAGATGACATTTTCTTTATAAGAAATGTTTTTGATACATTTTAGGTAGAATGACACATCCATATATCGAGGACCAAATTAAGGAAGTTTCCTTTAGTACTAAAAGTAAACATTTACTAGTACAATCTGTGTGAAGGTTTAACGGTTTCCCTTTGTATTTGATTGATTGCACACTTGCATACGGCTATGAGTTCAGTAGCTCTGAGAGCTAGTTAATGCTTTAATATTCAGATGTGTTATGACCTTAGCTAATGATTATTTACCTAAAAGTGATGATGCCATGGTATCAAAGAGTCTTGGAAAAATACTGCATGGCTTGTATCCAAGCCCTGTGAGCTAAATATGAACATATGAGTAATGCTGAGTGAATTATGCAGCCTCATCCAGGTCTCATAAAGTTAATCAAATGTGAGGTATATTATGGGCATATGATTCCACTAAGATTCTCACCATAACTCTTTTTTTAATTTCATGGCCAGGATTTGTAGGTACAACAAGATGCATAGACTATCTAGTGAATGATGTAAGGGTCAAATTTTTGCTACTTGCAGACAATGTTGTTCTTTTGTCTTCAACTGAGTATGATTTTCAGCATGCATTGGAATGGGTCACCACAGACAACCTGCAACATGCATTGGAATGGCTCACCACTGACAGACTGCAGCAAGCATTGGGTGGTTCACCACAGACAGACTGCAACATGCATTGGAGTGTTTCACCACTGACAACCTGCAGCATGTATTGGAGTGTTTTACCACTGACAGCCTGCAACATGCATTGGAGTGGTTCATCACTGACAGCCTGCAGCATGCATTGGAGTAGTTCACCACAGACACCCTACAGCATGCATTGGAGTGGTTCACCAGTGACATCCTGCAACATGCATTGGAGTGGTTCACCACAGACAGACTGCAGCAAGCATTGGAGTGGTTCACCACAGACAGACTGCAACATGCATTGGAGTGGTTCACCACTGACAACCTGCAGCATGTATTGGAGTGTTTTACCACTGACAGCCTGCAACATGCATTGGAGTGGTTCATCACTGACAGCCTGCAGCATGCATTGAAGTAGTTCATTACAGACACCCTACAGCATGCATTGGAGTGGTTCACCAGTGACAGCCTGCAACATGCATTGGAGTGGTTCACCACAGACAGACTGCAGCATGCATTGGAGTGGTTCACCGCAGACAGCCTGAAACATGCATTAGAGTGGTTCACCACTGACAGTCTGCAACATGCATTGGAGTGGTTCATCACTGACAGCCTCCAGCATGCATAAGAGTGGGTCACCACAGACAGAATGCAGTATGCATTGGGGTGGTTCACCACTGACAACCTGCAACATGCATTGGAGTGGTTCACCACAGACAGACTGCAACATGCATTGGAGTGGTTCACCACAGACAGCCTGCAACCTGCATTGGAGGGGTTCACCACAGAAAGACTGCACCATGCATTGGAGAGGCTCACCACTGATGTCCTGCAGCATGCATTGGGGTGGTTCACCACAGACAGACTGCAGCGTACTTTGGAGTGGTTCATCACTGACAGCCTGCAGCATTTATTGGTGTGATTCACCACAGACAGACTGCAGCATGCATTGGAGTGGTTCACTACAGACAGACTGCACCATGCATTGGAGTGGTTCATCACTGACAGCCTGCAGCATGCATTAGAGTCGGTCACCACAGACAGAATGCAGTATGCATTGGAGTGGTTCACTACTGACAGCCTGCAACATGCATTGGAGTGGTTCACCACAGACAGACTGCAGCATGCATTGGAGTGGTTCACCACAGACAGCCTTCAACCTGCATTGGAGGGGTTCACCACAGACAGACTGCAGCATGCATTGGGGTGGTTCACCACTGATGTCCTGCAGCATGCATTGGGGTGGTTCACCACAGACAGACAGCAGTGTGCATTGGAGTGGATCACCACTGACAGCCTGCAGCATGCATTGGAGTGGTTCACCACTGACAGCCTGCAGCATGCAGTGGTGTGATTCACCACAGACAGACTGCAGCATGCATTGGAGTGGTTCGCTAAAGACAGACTGCAGCATGCATTGGAGTGGTTCACTACAGACAGACTGCAGCATGCATTGGAGTGGTTCACCACAGACAGCCAGCAACATGCACTGGAGTGGTTTACCTCTGACAGCCTGAAAAAATGCATTGGAGTGGTTCATCACCGACAGCCTGCAGCATGCATTAGAGGGGGTCATCACAGACAGACTGCAGCATGCATTGGAGTGGTTCACCACTGACAGCCTGCAACATGCACTGGAGTGGTTCACCACAGACAGACTGCAACATGCAATGGAGTGGTTCACCATAGACAGACTGCAGCATGCATTGGAGTGGTTCACCACAGACAGCCTGCAACCTGCATTGGAGGGGTCACCACAGACAGACTGCAACATGCATTGGAGTGGTTCACCACCGACGTCCTGCAGCATGCATTGGGGTGGTTCACCACAGACAGACTGCAGTGTTCCTTGAAGTGGTTCACCACTGACAGCCTGAAGCATGCATTGGAGTGGTTCATCATTGACAGCCTGCAGCATGCATTGGAGTGGTTCACCACAGACAGCCTTCAACCTGCATTGGAGGGGTTCACCATAGACAGACTGCAGCATGCATTGGAGAGGTTCACCACTGATGTCCTGCAGCATGCATTGGGGTGGTTCACCACAGACAGACTGCAGCGTGCATTGGAGTGGTTCACCACTGACAGCCTGCAGCTTGCATTGGAGTGGTTAACCACTGACAGCAGGCAGCATTTATTGGTGTGATTCACCACAGACAGACTGCAGCATGCATTGGAGTGGTTCACTACAGACAGACTGTTGCATGCATTGGAGTGGTTCACCACAGACAGACTGCAACATGCATTGGAATGGTTCACCACTGACAGCCTGCAACATACATTGGAGTGGTTCATCACTGACAGCCTGCAGCATGCATTAGAGTGGGTCACCACAGACAGAATGCAGTATGCATTGGAGTGGTTCACCACTGACAGCTGACAGCATTTATTGGTGTGATTCACCACAGAGAGACTGCAGCATGCATTGGAGTGGTTCACTACAGACAGACTGCTGCATGCATAAGAGTGGGTCACCACAGACAGCCTGCAACCTGCATTGGAGGGGTTCACCACAGACAGACTGCAACATGCATTGGAGTGGTTCACCACTGACATCCTGCAGCATGCATTGGGGTGGTTCACCACAGACAGACTGCAGTGTTCCTTGAAGTGGTTCACCACTGACAGCCTGAAGCATGCATTGGATTGGTTCATCATTGACAGCCTGCAGCATGCATTGGAGTGGTTCACCACAGACAGCCTTCAACCTGCATTGGAGGGGTTCACCATAGACAGACTGCAGCATGCACTGGAGAGGTTCACCACTGATGTCCTGCAGCATGCATTGGGGTGGTTCACCACAGACAGACTGCAGCGTGCATTGGAGTGGTTCACCACTGACAGCTGCAACATGCATTGGAGTGGTTCACCACTGACACCAGGCAGCATTTATTGGTGTGATTCACCACAGACAGACTGCAGCATGCATTGGAGTGGTTCACTACAGACAGACTGCTGCATGCATTGGAGTGGTTCACCACAGACAGACTGCAACATGCATTGGAGTGGTTCACCACTGACAGCCTGCAACATACATTGGAGTGGTTCATCACTGACAGCCTGCAGCATGCATTAGAGTGGGTCACCACAGACAGAATGCAGTATGCATTGGAGTGGTTCACCACTGACAGCTGACAGCATTTATTGGTGTGATTCACCATAGAGAGACTGCAGCATGCATTGGAGTGGTTCACTACAGACAGACTGCTGCATGCATAAGAGTGGGTCACCACAGACAGAATGCAGTATGCATTGGGGTGGTTCACCACTGACAGCCTGCAACATGCATTGGAGTGGTTCACCACAGACAGACTACAACATGCATTGGAGTGGTTTACCACAGACAGCCTGCAACCTGCATTGGAGGGGTTCACCACAGACAGACTGCAGCATGCATTGGAGAGGCTCACCACTGATGTCCTGCAGCATGCATTGGGGTGGTGCACCACAGACAGACTGCAGCGTGCATTGGAGTGGTTCACCACTGACAGCCTGCAGCATTTATTGGTGTGATTTACCACAGACAGACTGCAGCATGCATTGGAGTGGTTCACTACAGACAGACTGCAGCATGTATTGGAGTGGTTCATCACTGACAGCCTGCAGCATGCATTAGAGGTGGTCAACACAGACAGAATGCAGTATGCATTGGAGTGGTTCACCACAGACAGACTGCAGCATGCATTGGAGTGGTTCACCACAGACAGCCTGCAACCTGCATTGGAGGGGTTCACCACAGACAGACTGCAGCATGCATTGGAGTGGTTCACCACTGATGTCCTGCAGCATGCATTGGGGTGGTTCACCACAGACAGACAGCAGTGTGCATTGGAGTGGTTCACCACTGACAGCCTGCAGCATGCATTGGAGTGGTTCACCACTGACAGCCTGCAGCATGCAGTGGTGTGATTCACCACAGACAGACTGCAGCATGCATTGGAGTGGTTCCCTAAAGACAGACTGCAGCATGCATTGGAGTGGTTCACTTCAGACAGACTGCAGCATGCATTGGAGTGGTTCACCACAGACAGACTGCAACATGCATTGGAGTGGTTCACCACAGACAGCTGGCAACATGCACTGGAGTGGTTCACCTCTGACAGCCTGCAACATGCACTGGATTGGCTCACCACAGACATACTGCAGCTTGCATTGGAGGGGTTCACTACTGACAGCCTGAAACATGCATTGGAGTGGTTCACCACCGACAGCCTGCAGCATGCATTAGAGGGAGTCATCACAGACAGACTGCAGCATGCATTGGAGTGGTTCACCACTGACAGCCTGCAACATGCACTGGAGTGGTTCACCACAGACAGACTGCAACCTGCATTGGAGGGGTTCACCACAGACAGACTGCAACATGCATTGGAGTGGTTCACCACCAACGTCCTGCAGCATGCATTGGGGTGGTTCACCACAGACAGACTGCAGTGTTCCTTGAAGTGGTTCACCACTGATAGCCTGAAGCATGCATTGGAGTGGTTCATCATTGACAGCCTGCAGCATGCATTGGAGTGGTTCATCAGAGACAGACTGCAGCATGCATGGGAGTGGTTCACCATAGGCAGCCTGCAACATGCATTGGAGTGGTTCACCACAGACAGACTGCAACATGCATTGGAGTGGTTCACCACTGACAGCCTGCAGCATGCATTGGAGTGGTTTACCACAGACAGACTGCAGCATGCATTGGAGTGGTTCACCACAGACAGCCTGCAACATGCACTGGAGTGGTTCACCACAGACAGACTACAACATGCATTGCAGTGGTTCACCACTGACAGCCTGCAACATGCATTGGAGTGGTTCACCACAGACAGACTGCAACATGCATTGCAGTGGTTCACCACTGACAGCCTGCAACATGCATTGGAGTGGTTCACCACTGACAGCCTGCTACATGCATTGGAGTGGTTAACCAGTGACAGCCTGCAACATGCATTAGAGTAGTTCATCGCTGACAGGCTGCAGCATGCATTAGAGTGGTTCACCACAGACAGACTGTAACCTGCATTGGAGGGGTTCACCACAGACAGACTACATCATACATTGGGGTGGTTCACCACAGACAGACTGCAGCATGCATTGGAGCAGTTCACCACTGGCTGCCTGCCGCATGCATTGGAGTGGTTCACCACTGACAGCCGGCAGCATGCATTGGTGTGATTCACCACAGATAGACTGCAGCATGCATTGGAGTTGTTCACTACGGACAGAGTGCAGCATGCATTGGAGTGGTTCACCACAGGCAGACTGCAACATACATTGGAGTGGTTCACCACAGACAGACCTCAGCATGCATTGGAGTGGTTCACCATAGACAGCCTGCAACATGCAATGGAGTGGTTCACCACAGACAGACTGCAACATGCATTGGAGTGGTTCACCACTGACAGACAGCGGCATGCATTGGAGTGGTTTACCACAGACAGACTGCAGCATGCATTGACGTGGTTCACCTCTGACAGCCTGCAGCATGCATTGGAGTGGTTCACCACAGACAGACTGAAACATGCATTGGAGTGTTTCACCACCGACGTCCTTCAGCATGCATGGGGGGGTTCACCACAGACAGACTGCAGTGTGCCTTGATGTGGTTCACCACTGACAGGCTGAAGCATGCATTGGAGTGGTTCACCAGTGACAGCCTGCAACATGCATTGGAGTGGTTCACCACAGACAGACGGCAGCATGCATTGGAGTGGTTCACTGCAGACAGCATGAAACATGCATTAGAGTGGTTCACCACTGACAGTCTGCAACATGCATTGGAGTGGTTCATCACTGACAGCCTCCAGCATGCATAAGAGTGGGTCACCACAGACAGAATGCAGTATGCATTGGGGTGGTTCACCACTGACAACCTGCAACATGCATTGGAGTGGTTCACCACAGACAGACTGCAACATGCATTGGAGTGGTTCACCACAGACAGCCTGCAACCTGCATTGGAGGGGTTCACCACAGACAGACTGCACCATGCATTGGAGAGGCTCACCACTGATGTCCTGCAGCATGCATTGGGGTGGTTCACCACAGACAGACTGCAGCGTACTTTGGAGTGGTTCATCACTGACAGCCTGCAGCATTTATTGGTGTGATTCACCACAGACAGACTGCAGCATGCATTGGAGTGGTTCACTACAGACAGACTGCACCATGCATTGGAGTGGTTCATCACTGACAGCCTGCAGCATGCATTAGAGTCGGTCACCACAGACAGAATGCAGTATGCATTGGAGTGGTTCACTACTGACAGCCTGCAACATGCATTGGAGTGGTTCACCACAGACAGACTGCAGCATGCATTGGAGTGGTTCACCACAGACAGCCTTCAACCTGCATTGGAGGGGTTCACCACAGACAGACTGCAGCATGCATTGGAGTGGTTCACCACTGATGTCCTGCAGCATGCATTGGGGTGGTTCACCACAGACAGACAGCAGTGTGCATTGGAGTGGATCACCACTGACAGCCTGCAGCATGCATTGGAGTGGTTCACCACTGACAGCCTGCAGCATGCAGTGGTGTGATTCACCACAGACAGACTGCAGCATGCATTGGAGTGGTTCGCTAAAGACAGACTGCAGCATGCATTGGAGTGGTTCACTACAGACAGACTGCAGCATGCATTGGAGTGGTTCACCACAGACAGACTGCAACATGCATTGGAGTGGTTCACCACAGACAGCCAGCAACATGCACTGGAGTGGTTTACCTCTGACAGCCTGAAAAATGCATTGGAGTGGTTCATCACCGACAGCCTGCAGTATGCATTAGAGGGGGTCATCACAGACAGACTGCAGCATGCATTGGAGTGGTTCACCACTGACAGCCTGCAACATGCACTGGAGTGGTTCACCACAGACAGACTGCAGCATGCAATGGAGTGGTTCACCATAGACAAACTGCAGCATGCATTGGAGTGGTTCACCACAGACAGCCTGCAACCTGCATTGGAGGGGTCACCACAGACAGACTGCAACATGCATTGGAGTGGTTCACCACCGACGTCCTGCAGCATGCATTGGGGTGGTTCACCACAGACAGACTGCAGTGTTCCTTGAAGTGGTTCACCACTGACAGCCTGAAGCATGCATTGGAGTGGTTCATCATTGACAGCCTGCAGCATGCATTGGAGTGGTTCACCACAGACAGCCTTCAACCTGCATTGGAGGGGTTCACCATAGACAGACTGCAGCATGCATTGGAGAGGTTCACCACTGATGTCCTGCAGCATGCATTGGGGTGGTTCACCACAGACAGACTGCAGCGTGCATTGGAGTGGTTCACCACTGACAGCCTGCAGCTTGCATTGGAGTGGTTCACCACTGACAGCAGGCAGCATTTATTGGTGTGATTCACCACAGACAGACTGCAGCATGCATTGGAGTGGTTCAATATAGACAGACTGTTGCATGCATTGGAGTGGTTCACCACAGACAGACTGCAACATGCATTGGAATGGTTCACCACTGACAGCCTGCAACATACATTGGAGTGGTTCATCACTGACAGCCTGCAGCATGCATTAGAGTGGGTCACCACAGACAGAATGCAGTATGCATTGGAGTGGTTCACCACTGACAGCTGACAGCATTTATTGGTGTGATTCACCACAGAGAGACTGCAGCATGCATTGGAGTGGTTCACTACAGACAGACTGCTGCATGCATAAGAGTGGGTCACCACAGACAGCCTGCAACCTGCATTGGAGGGGTTCACCACAGACAGACTGCAACATGCATTGGAGTGGTTCACCACCGACATCCTGCAGCATGCATTGGGGTGGTTCACCACAGACAGACTGCAGTGTTCCTTGAAGTGGTTCACCACTGACAGCCTGAAGCATGCATTGGATTGGTTCATCATTGCCAGCCTGCAGCATGCATTGGAGTGGTTCACCACAGACAGCCTTCAACCTGCATTGGAGGGGTTCACCATAGACAGACTGCAGCATGCACTGGAGAGGTTCACCACTGATGTCCTGCAGCATGCATTGGGGTGGTTCACCACAGACAGACTGCAGCGTGCATTGGAGTGGTTCACCACTGACAGCTGCAACATGCATTGGAGTGGTTCACCACTGACACCAGGCAGCATTTATTGGTGTGATTCACCACAGACAGACTGCAGCATGCATTGGAGTGGTTCACTACAGACAGACTGCTGCATGCATTGGAGTGATTCACCACAGACAGACTGCAACATGCATTGGAGTGGTTCACCACTGACAGCCTGCAACATACATTGGAGTGGTTCATCACTGACAGCCTGCAGCATGCATTAGAGTGGGTCACCACAGACAGAATGCAGTATGCATTGGAGTGGTTCACCACTGACAGCTGACAGCATTTATTGGTGTGATTCACCATAGAGAGACTGCAGCATGCATTGGAGTGGTTCACTACAGACAGACTGCTGCATGCATAAGAGTGGGTCACCACAGACAGAATGCAGTATGCATTGGGGTGGTTCACCACTGACAGCCTGCAACATGCATTGGAGTGGTTCACCACAGACAGACTACAACATGCATTGGAGTGGTTCACCACAGACAGCCTGCAACCTGCATTGGAGGGGTTCACCACAGAAAGACTGCAGCATGCATTGGAGAGGCTCACCACTGATGTCCTGCAGCATGCATTGGGGTGGTGCACCACAGACAGACTGCAGCGTGCATTGGAGTGGTTCACCACTGACAGCCTGCAGCATTTATTGGTGTGATTTACCACAGACAGACTGCAGCATGCATTGGAGTGGTTCACTACAGACAGACTGCAGCATGTATTGGAGTGGTTCATCACTGACAGCCTGCAGCATGCATTAGAGTTGGTCACCACAGACAGAATGCAGTATGCATTGGAGTGGTTCACCACAGACAGACTGCAGCATGCATTGGAGTGGTTCACCACAGACAGCCTGCAACCTGCATTGGAGGGATTCACCACAGACAGACTGCAGCATGCATTGGAGTGGTTCACCACTGATGTCCTGCAGCATGCATTGGGGTGGTTCACCACAGACAGACAGCAGTGTGCATTGGAGTGGTTCACCACTGACAGCCTGCAGCATGCATTGGAGTGGTTCACCACTGACAGCCTGCAGCATGCAGTGGTGTGATTCACCACAGACAGACTGCAGCATGCATTGGAGTGATTCCCTAAAGACAGACTGCAGCATGCATTGGAGTGGTTCACTACAGACAGACTGCAGCATGCATTGGAGTGGTTCACCACAGACAGACTGCAACATGCATTGGAGTGGTTCACCACAGACAGCTGGCAACATGCACTGGAGTGGTTCACCTCTGACAGCCTGCAACATGCACTGGAGTGGCTCACCACAGACATACTGCAGCTTGCATTGGAGGGGTTCACTATTGACAGCCTGAAACATGCATTGGAGTGGTTCACCACCGACAGCCTGCAGCATGCATTAGAGGGAGTCATCACAGACAGGCTGCAGCATGCATTGGAGTGGTTCACCACTGACAGCCTGCAACATGCACTGGAGTGGTTCACCACAGACAGACTGCAGCATGCATTGCAGTGGTTCACCACAGACAGCCTGCAACCTGCATTGGAGGGGTTCACCACAGACAGACTGCAACATGCATTGGAGTGGTTCACCACCAACGTCCTGCAGCATGCATTGGGGTGGTTCACCACAGACAGACTGCAGTGTTCCTTGAAGTGGTTCACCACTGATAGCCTGAAGCATGCATTGGAGTGGTTCATCATTGACAGCCTGCAGCATGCATTGGAGTGGTTCATCAGAGACAGACTGCAGCATGCATTGGAGTGGTTCACCATAGGCAGCCTGCAACATGCATTGGAGTGGTTCACCACAGACAGACTGCAACATGCATTGGAGTGGTTCACCACTGACAGCCTGCAGCATGCATTGGAGTGGTTTACCACAGACAGACTGCAGCATGCGTTGGAGTGGTTCACCACAGACAGCCTGCAACATGCACTGGAGTGGTTCACCACAGACAGACTACAACATGCATTGAAGTGGTTCACCACTGACAGCCTGCAACATGCATTGGAGTGGTTCACCACTGACAGCCTGCTACATGCATTGGAGTGGTTAACCAGTGACAGCCTGCAACATGCATTAGAGTAGTTCATCGCTGACAGGCTGCAGCATGCATTAGAGTGGTTCACCACAGACAGACTGTAACCTGCATTGGAGGGGTTCACCACAGACAGACTACATCATGCATTGGGGTGGTTCACCACAGACAGACTGCAGCATGCATTGGAGCAGTTCACCACTGGCTGCCTGCCGCATGCATTGGAGTGGTTCACCACTGACAGCCGGCAGCATGCATTGGTGTGATTCACCACAGATAGACTGCAGCATGCATTGGAGTTGTTCACTACAGACAGAGTGCAGCATGCATTGGAGTGGTTCACCACAGGCAGACTGCAACATACATTGGAGTGGTTCACCACAGACAGACCTCAGCATGCATTGGAGTGGTTCACCATAGATAGCCTGCAACATGCAATGGAGTGGTTCACCACAGACAGACTGCAACATGCATTGGAGTGGTTCACCACTGACAGACTGCGGCATGCATTGGAGTGGTTTACCACAGACAGACTGCAGCATGCATTGACGTGGTTCACCACTGACAGCCTGCAGCATGCATTGGACTGGTTCACCACAGACAGTCTGAAACCTGCATTGGAGGGGTTCACCACAGACAGACTGAAACATGCATTGGAGTGTTTCACCACCAACGTCTTTCAGCATGCATGGGGGGGGGGGGTTCACCACAGACAGACTGCAGTGTGCCTTGATGTGGTTCACCACTGACAGGCTGAAGCATGCATTGGAGTGGTTCACCAGTGACAGCCTGCAACATGCATTGGAGTGGTTCACCACAGACAGACTGCAGCATGCATTGGAGTGGTTCACCGCAGACAGCCTGAAACATGCATTAGAGTGGTTCACCACTGACAGTCTGCAACATGCATTGGAGTGGTTCATCACTGACAGCCTCCAGCATGCATAAGAGTGGGTCACCACAGACAGAATGCAGTATGCATTGGGGTGGTTCACCACTGACAACCTGCAACATGCATTGGAGTGGTTCACCACAGACAGACTGCAACATGCATTGGAGTGGTTCACCACAGACAGCCTGCAACCTGCATTGGAGGGGTTCACCACAGACAGACTGCACCATGCATTGGAGAGGCTCACCACTGATGTCCTGCAGCATGCATTGGGGTGGTTCACCACAGACAGACTGCAGCGTACTTTGGAGTGGTTCATCACTGACAGCCTGCAGCATTTATTGGTGTGATTCACCACAGACAGACTGCACCATGCATTGGAGTGGTTCATCACTGACAGCCTGCAGCATGCATTAGAGTCGGTCACCACAGACAGAATGCAGTATGCATTGGAGTGGTTCACTACTGACAGCCTGCAACATGCATTGGAGTGGTTCACCACAGACAGACTGCAGCATGCATTGGAGTGGTTCACCACAGACAGCCTTCAACCTGCATTGGAGGGGTTCACCACAGACAGACTGCAGCATGCATTGGAGTGGTTCACCACTGATGTCCTGCAGCATGCATTGGGGTGGTTCGCCACAGACAGACAGCAGTGTGCATTGGAGTGGATCACCACTGACAGCCTGCAGCATGCATTGGAGTGGTTCACCACTGACAGCCTGCAGCATGCAGTGGTGTGATTCACCACAGACAGACTGCAGCATGCATTGGAGTGGTTAAGCTAAAGACAGACTGCAGCATGCATTGGAGTGGTTCACTACAGACAGACTGCAGCATGCATTGGAGTGGTTCACCACAGACAGACTGCAACATGCATTGGAGTGGTTCACCACAGACAGCCAGCAACATGCACTGGAGTGGTTTACCTCTGACAGCCTGAAAAATGCATTGGAGTGGTTCATCACCGACAGCCTGCAGCATGCATTAGAGGGGGTCATCACAGACAGACTGCAGCATGCATTGGAGTGGTTCACCACTGACAGCCTGCAACATGCACTGGAGTGGTTCACCACAGACAGACTGCAACATGCAATGGAGTGGTTCACCATAGACAGACTGCAGCATGCATTGGAGTGGTTCACCACAGACAGCCTGCAACCTGCATTGGAGGGGTCACCACAGACAGACTGCAACATGCATTGGAGTGGTTCACCACCGACGTCCTGCAGCATGCATTGGGGTGGTTCACCACAGACAGACTGCAGTGTTCCTTGAAGTGGTTCACCACTGACAGCCTGAAGCATGCACTGGAGTGGTTCATCATTGACAGCCTGCAGCATGCATTGGACTGGTTCACCACAGACAGCCTTCAACCTGCATTGGAGGGGTTCACCATAGACAGACTGCAGCATGCATTGGAGAGGTTCACCACTGATGTCCTGCAGCATGCATTGGGGTGGTTCACCACAGACAGACTGCAGCGTGCATTGGAGTGGTTCACCACTGACAGCCTGCAGCTTGCATTGGAGTGGTTCACCACTGACAGCAGGCAGCATTTATTGGTGTGATTCACCACAGACAGACTGCAGCATGCATTGGAGTGGTTCACTACAGACAGACTGTTGCATGCATTGGAGTGGTTCACCACAGACAGACTGCAACATGCATTGGAATGGTTCACCACTGACAGCCTGCAACATACATTGGAGTGGTTCATCACTGACAGCCTGCAGCATGCATTAGAGTGGGTCACCACAGACAGAATGCAGTATGCATTGGAGTGGTTCACCACTGACAGCTGACAGCATTTATTGGTGTGATTCACCACAGAGAGACTGCAGCATGCATTGGAGTGGTTCACTACAGACAGACTGCTGCATGCATAAGAGTGGGTCACCACAGACAGCCTGCAACCTGCATTGGAGGGGTTCACCACAGACAGACTGCAACATGCATTGGAGTGGTTCACCACTGACAGCCTGAAGCATGCATTGGATTGGTTCATCATTGACAGCCTGCAGCATGCATTGGAGTGGTTCACCACAGACAGCCTTCAACCTGCATTGGAGGGGTTCACCATAGACAGACTGCAGCATGCACTGGAGAGGTTCACCACTGATGTCCTGCAGCATGCATTGGGGTGGTTCACCACAGACAGACTGCAGCGTGCATTGGAGTGGTTCACCACTGACAGCTGCAACATGCATTGGAGTGGTTCACCACTGACACCAGGCAGCATTTATTGGTGTGATTCACCACAGACAGACTGCAGCATGCATTGGAGTGGTTCACTACAGACAGACTGCTGCATGCATTGGAGTGGTTCACCACAGACAGACTGCAACATGCATTGGGTGGTTCACCACTGACAGCCTGCAACATACATTGGAGTGGTTCATCACTGACAGCCTGCAGCATGCATTAGAGTGGGTCACCACAGACAGAATGCAGTATGCATTGGAGTGGTTCACCACTGACAGCTGACAGCATTTATTGGTGTGATTCACCATAGAGAGACTGCAGCATGCATTGGAGTGGTTCACTACAGACAGACTGCTGCATGCATAAGAGTGGGTCACCACAGACAGAATGCAGTATGCATTGGGGTGGTTCACCACTGACAGCCTGCAACATGCATTGGAGTGGTTCACCACAGACAGACTACAACATGCATTGGAGTGGTTCACCACAGACAGCCTGCAACCTGCATTGGAGGGGTTCACCACAGACAGACTGCAGCATGCATTGGAGAGGCTCACCACTGATGTCCTGCAGCATGCATTGGGTGGTGCACCACAGACAGACTGCAGCGTGCATTGGAGTGGTTCACCACTGACAGCCTGCAGCATTTATTGGTGTGATTTACCACAGACAGACTGCAGCATGCATTGGAGTGGTTCACTACAGACAGACTGCAGCATGTATTGGAGTGGTTCATCACTGACAGCCTGCAGCATGCATTAGAGTTGGTCACCACAGAAAGAATGCAGTATGCATTGGAGTGGTTCACCACAGACAGACTGCAGCATGCATTGGAGTGGTTCACCACAGACAGCCTGCAACCTGCATTGGAGGGGTTCACCACAGACAGACTGCAGCATGCATTGGAGTGGTTCACCACTGATGTCCTGCAGCATGCATTGGGGTGGTTCACCACAGACAGACAGCAGTGTGCATTGGAGTGGTTCACCACTGACAGCCTGCAGCATGCATTGGAGTGGTTCACCACTGACAGCCTGCAGCATGCAGTGGTGTGATTCACCACAGACAGACTGCAGCATGCATTGGAGTGGTTCCCTAAAGACAGACTGCAGCATGCATTGGAGTGGTTCACTACAGACAGACTGCAGCATGCACTGGAGTGGTTCACCACAGACAGACTGCAACATGCATTGGAGTGGTTCACCACAGACAGCTGGCAACATGCACTGGAGTGGTTCACCTCTGACAGCCTGCAACATGCACTGGAGTGGCTCACCACAGACATACTGCAGCTTGCATTGGAGGGGTTCACTACTGACAGCCTGAAACATGCATTGGAGTGGTTCACCACCGACAGCCTGCAGCATGCATTAGAGGAAGTCATCACAGACAGACTGCAGCATGCATTGGAGTGGTTCACCACTGACAGCCTGCAACATGCACTGGAGTGGTTCACCACAGACAGACTGCAGCATGCATTGCAGTGGTTCACCACAGACAGCCTGCAACCTGCATTGGAGGGGTTCACCACAGACAGACTGCAACATGCATTGGAGTGGTTCACCACCAACGTCCTGCAGCATGCATTGGGGTGGTTCACCACAGACAGACTGCAGTGTTCCTTGAAGTGGTTCACCACTGATAGCCTGAAGCATGCATTGGTGTGGTTCATCATTGACAGCCTGCAGCATGCATTGGAGTGGTTCATCAGAGACAGACTGCAGCATGCATTGGAGTGGTTCACCATAGGCAGCCTGCAACATGCATTGGAGTGGTTCACCACAGACAGACTGCAACATGCATTGGAGTGGTTCACCACTGACAGCCTGCAGCATGCATTGGAGTGGTTTACCACAGACAGACTGCAGCATGCATTGGAGTGGTTCACCACAGACAGACTGCAACATGCACTGGAGTGGTTCACCACAGACAGACTACAACATGCATTGCAGTGGTTCACCACTGACAGCCTGCAACATGCATTGGAGTGGTTCACCACTGACAGCCTGCTACATGCATTGGAGTGGTTAACCAGTGACAGCCTGCAACATGCATTAGAGTAGTTCATCGCTGACAGGCTGCAGCATGCATTAGAGTGGTTCACCACAGACAGACTGTAACCTGCATTGGAGGGGTTCACCACAGACAGACTACATCATGCATTGGGGTGGTTCACCACAGACAGACTGCAGCATGCATTGGAGCAGTTCACCACTGGCTGCCTGCCGCATGCATTGGAGTGGTTCACCACTGACAGCCGGCAGCATGCATTGGTGTGATTCACCACAGATAGACTGCAGCATGCATTGGAGTTGTTCACTACAGACAGAGTGCAGCATGCATTGGAGTGGTTCACCACAGGCAGACTGCAACATACATTGGAGTGGTTCACCACAGACAGACCTCAGCATGCATTGGAGTGGTTCACCATAGACAGCCTGCAACATGCAATGGAGTGGTTCACCACAGACAGACTGCAACATGCATTGGAGTGGTTCACCACTGACAGACTGCGGCATGCATTGGAGTGGTTTACCACAGACAGACTGCAGCATGCATTGGACTGGTTCACCACAGACAGTCTGAAACCTGCATTGGAGGGGTTCACCACAGACAGACTGAAACATGCATTGGAGTGTTTCACCACCGATGTCCTTCAGCATGCATGGGGGGTTCACCACAGACAGACTGCAGTGTGCCTTGATGTGGTTCACCACTGACAGGCTGAAGCATGCATTGGAGTGGTTCACCATTGACAGCCTGCAGCATGCATTGGAGTGGTTCACCACAGACAGACTGCAGCATGCATTGGAGTGGTTCACCACAGACAGCCTGCAACATACTTTGGAGTGGTTCATCACTGACAGCCTGCAGCATGCATTAGAGTGGGTCACCACAGACAGAATGCAGTATGCATTGGAGTGGTTCACCACTGACAGCCTGCAATATGCATTGGAGTGGTTCAGCACTGACAGCTGACAGCATTTATTGGTGTGATTCACCACAGTGAGACTGCAGCCTGCATTGGAGTGGTTCGCTACAGACAGACTGCTGCATGCATTGGAGTGGTTCACCACAGACAGACTGCAACATGCATTGGAGTGGTTCACCACTGACAGCCTGCAACATACATTGGAGTGGTTCATCACTGACAGCCTGCAGCATGCATTAGAGTGGGTCACCACAGACAGAATGCAGTATGCATTGGAGTGGTTCACCACTGACAGACTGCAACATGCATTGGAGTGGTTCACCACAGACAGACTGCAGCATGCATTGGAGTGGTTCATCAGAGACAGACTGCAGCATGCATTGGAGTGGTTCACCATAGGCAGCCTGCAACATGCATTGGAGTGGTTCACCACAGACAGACTGCAACATGCATTGGAGTGGTTCACCACTGACAGCCTGCAGCATGCATTGGAGTGGTTTACCACAGACAGACTGCAGCATGCATTGGAGTTGTTCACCACAGACAGCCTGCAACATGCACTGGAGTGGTTCACCACAGACAGACTACAACATGCATTGGAGTGGTTCACCACTGACAGCCTGCAACATGCATTGGAGTGGTTCACCACTGACAGCCTGCTACATGCATTGGAGTGGTTCACCAGTGACAGCCTGCAACATGCATTAGAGTAGTTCATCGCTGACAGGCTGCAGCATGCATTAGAGTGGTTCACCACAGACAGACTGTAACCTGCATTGGAGTGGTTCACCACAGACAGACTACATCATGCATTGGGGTGGTTCACCACAGACAGACTGCAGCATGCATTGGAGCAGTTCACCACTGGCTGCCTGCCGCATGCATTGGAGTGGTTCACCACTGACAGCCGGCAGCATGCATTGGTGTGACTCACCACAGATAGACTGCAGCATGCATTGGAGTTGTTCACTACAGACAGACTGCAGCATGCATTGGAGTGGTTCACCACAGGCAGACTGCAACATGCATTGGAGTGGTTCACCACAGACAGACCTCAGCATGCATTGGAGTGGTTCATCATAGACAGCCTACAACATGCAATGGAGTGGTTCACCACAGACAGACTGCAACATGCATTGGAGTGGTTCACCACTGACAGACTGCGGCATGCATTGGAGTGGTTTACCACAGACAGACTGCAGCATGCATTGACGTGGTTCACCACTGACAGACTGCAGCATGCATTGGACTGTTTCACCACAGACAGTCTGAAACCTGCATTGGAGGGGTTCACCAAAGACAGACTGAAACATGCATTGGAGTGTTTCACCACCGACGTCCTTCAGCATGCATAGGGGGGGTTCACCACAGACAGACTGCAGTGTGCCTTGATGTGGTTCACCACTGACAGCCTGAAGCATGCATTGGAGTGGTTCACCATTGACAGCCTGCAGCATGCATTGGAGTGGTTCATCACAGACAGACTGCAGCATGCATTGGAGTGGTTCACCACAGACAGACTGCAGCATGCATTGGAGTGGTTCACCATAGACAGCCTGCAACATGCAATGGAGTGTTTCACCACAGACAAACTGCAACATGCATTGGAGTGGTTCACCACTGACAGACTGCGGCATGCATTGGAGTGGTTTACCACAGACAGACTGCAGCATGCATTGATGTGGTTCACCACTGACAGCCTGCAGCATGATTAAAGTGGTTCATCACTGACAGACTGCAGCATGCATTGGAGCAATTTACCACTAACCGCCTCCAACATGCATTGGAGTGGTTCACCACTAACAGCCTGCAACATGCATTGGAGTGGTTCATGACTGACAAGCTGCAGCATGCATTGCAGTGGTTCATCACTGACAGCCTGCAGCATGCTTTGGAGTAGTTCACTACAGACAGACTGCAGCATGCATTGGAGATTGTAACGTGACCCTGATGTAAATCAGTAGACTACCTGATTCAAATGTTGTCTGTCTCCCAGAAAACTGTGTCTCACTGTCTAAGTTTAAAAGGGATCAGCTGCACCAAATGGAGACATTTATGTACTTTGTAGTCTTGTTCATGGTTGAAGGCAGAGGGGATCCGCTGACTAACCAGAGGATATGGTGGAACCAGGGCACACTGAGGAGATTAAGCTTCCCTCAGAGTACCTCAAGATCCTGTAGAATAAGCTACAGAACATTACTAATGACATATATATAATATGCCATGCTCATGCTGAATGTCTCTAATAACTTTTTATTCTCATATATACTCAAAAATACAGACAATAGTTTACAAAATATGCAGATGTGTCCAACTTAAGACAATAGTTAACAAAATATGCAGATGTGTCCTACTACAGACCAACTATTCCACTATTCCCAACTCTTAGAAGATGTTAACTGACTATCACCTCACATATTTATACAATTGTGAAGCCGGGACACTGTCCTCCATTAAAAAGCAAATTGCTTATCAGGCAACACAATTATTCTCTAAGGGAATGATTAAGAAGAAGCCCTACCTTTTATTAGACCCTAAATTAAAACTGCAGTAAGGGGTAAGGCATTTCCAAAGCTTACACCAGGCATTTAGAATCAAGTTCTTGCAGAAGCAAGACAAGAAAGCACATTGAATCTATTTAAAAGGAAATTAAAAGACAATGTGCTAAAAGATTCTGGCTTGTCTTGTCACAAAGGCAAGGGCTAAAATCAGCATCTCATGATGCATACAGTTGGGCAGTCAGTTCCAATAATTTCTAACAATGCATTACCTGTTTTAACTGTGGAATCCCTTAAAGTTACCTGCACATACTGTAAACCTGTGCATGTCAACCTTTTTTGTGAATATTTCCTGTAAATATTATACTTAAATGATTTTTTAATGTACAAGCATTGAGTGTTTTATTGTAAATTGTAATCCTTCGCTATCCTAGCATGCTATCTTTCTCACTATATACTATAACTATTTAATTTAATAAGTGCTTAGCTTTTTCCTGTTGTTGTTTTATCGGGCAGGGTCATGGCAGAAAAGTGTCTGTTAACTAGTCTACCTACCAGGTTATCAAATAAATAAATTAAATCACCACAACCCTTGGCACGACAACTATATTAGTGAAAGGAGGAATATGGTTTCATTTTTTTCAGTTCACTAACATCTTGCTAATTATAATTTTGACCAGCTTTCTTCTAACAATTATACTAAATGAAGTAATGTCTGCTCTGTGGTTTGAATTTTACTTGCATTGTAAACTACATATTACCAGCTCATTTGTACTGATATTGCAGGAAAAAGCAGAATGGGGTTATCTTTATTTTAGAAAATAAGGTTTTAAATGTACCTCCGACTAGAAAACTATATCCGATCCACAGCTGTATAGCTCGTAAATGGTTTGAAACTGGAAAAAGAAAAGAGACAAACATTTGCATCATTAACTACCAAGTACTCTATAAAATTGCTTTCTACCCCATATGCACTTATTTACAACTATGTGTGTCTAAATGCATGGCAGACATGAACAGAAAGAAATGTCAGGTGTTACCCAAGGAGCTGCAGATGTGCCATTCTATTTTGCCAAAATTCAAACTAGTTCAAAGCCTCTACACTAATCAGGGATACATGCTTTCTAACTGAATGCTCAGAGTTAAGGTCTAGTCACTATACAGCATAAAAGTCCTTTGAAAACATACTCCTGATGCAATTTTCCAATTACAAAATCTGCTTCTGATGAGTAAAAGGAATCCAATTTGCCTGAAGTGCACACCACGTGTAGACTCAAGGGACAAATCCACAACAGATGCGACCTTTTTTAAAATTAGAGTTCTCTGCTTACTTGTGGCAAACCAGCCCTCCAGGTATGCAGACTATGCTTTTTATGGGAGGCCCTTTTGTTTCCTACCCCTGCAGTCAGATCATTAACACACAGCAGGATTATCTTACTGACTTTTAAACACCGTGTATGACACGGGATCATGCAGAGAAGGGATGCAGGTGCTGACCAGACAGGGTGACGTTTACTCTTGTATGTAAAACTGGCAAAATAAGTCTGAAACATACTCCTGTGATATCATGCTAAATACAGTTTAGCCTTACTAATGAACATTTTTGTTGTTGTTTTGAGTGTGTTATTTTTTTGTTTGTTTTTTGAAGCACAGCTAAGGTATATCAGTAGTACATAAGAAAATTCATCTGACATGTTAGTGTTAGTGGTACAACAGGTGGCTCACTTGCCTTTGATACAGAAGGTTGTGGGTTTTATTCCCCCACAGAGGCCCCATTTGCTTGAGTTGGTAGTAGCTCAGGTGGATGTAAAAGATCCCACAGCACCTATCAAAAAGAGCAAGGGAAGGGCCCTGGTGAAATTTCTGCTAATGATATAAAATACTACTGGGAGTCTCCCCTGAAAACAGGCTTCTGGTTTAGTGGGACTGACCTGATCAACAAAAGATAAATAAATAAAATCATTTCACAAAGTCAATTACTGTTAAATAAAAATTTGAGTAGGGATCTATTTAAACATGTGAGTGAATAGTTAACTCTCTTTCTAGCTTGGCCACCTGCTTTCATTATTAGTCCATTTTTAGAACGTCTGTAAGGCAAATACCGAAACAAAATACTATAGTATCAACAATTTTTTTGCCAAAAGTCCATTCATCACTTTCTGGGGAGGTTAATATTCATTCTCAGTATTAAACTGAAGATTCTGGATCCTTACATTAGCATCAAAACTCTGGCCTCTCATCTTCATGTTCATTTAAGCAAATTGATAAAATGTATGCTTGCTTCTTTTACAATATGTCAGATACCACTGTAACACATTTGCATGTAATGGATGACTAACTTTTTCTGTGGGAAGGGGCCCTAAATTAATCTCATATCAGTTTCCTGAGAGTTATTGCTACTGGAAAAGTCTTATTTGATTATTGGCCTCATGATTTCTTACAGCCTCACTGCTATGTTTTTTAGCACATTTTAAAAATCACCTAAAAAAGCACTTCATAGCTTACTTTACCAAATCCTGCCAAACTCTATTTGAGTTTTCCTGTATAATATAACTTCTGTCTCTCTTGACTCATCATGTTCTTGTACTGAGCCCGATTTTACACTGTCTTTGTCTTGTGGCTATAGGAACAGAAATAATACCAGAGAAGAAGAGACATTTTAGAAATGAAGCAATTCCTTAAGTAGTTTATACTACCTTGTTATTCCACACAAATTACTGCTCTTAGTGGGTTCTTTCTCTTTGCATTGCTACTGCCTGG
>NC_056746.1:1370339375-1370346875 GCF_019279795.1 Protopterus annectens
AATTTAGTCAAATTATTTTGCAGACATGCCTTATCTGTAATACTTCTAATCAGTTTACCCAATTTCAGGTCGTCAGCATATAGACTGTGGAACACCTCAGATGAAAAAGTAAGGTCTGAAAGATACAATCTAAACAAGTAAGGGCCTAGTACAGAGCCCTGCGGGACACCTTGACTGTAACCAAGGATTTCAGCTGTCCAGTAGGTGTGTGATACTTGCCATGTCCTATTTGTAAGCCATGCAGCTATCCATCTTATCAACAGTATATCAATACCTAGTTGTACTAATTTATTGGTCAGTGTTTTGTGCATGACCCTGTCAAATGCTGAAGTTAAATCTATATAACTCACATCACAGCACAATTTTTCATTCATAGCTATTATTATATTGTTATAGAACATCATGTTACAGGTGGTAATAGATCTATTTTCAACATATGCATGCTAATATATGGTTTAAAGTCCCAACCTATCCAGTTCTGACAGTAACTTATCCAGTATTACCTTCTCCATTATTTTTCCACAACATGAAAGTAGACTTAAGGGTCTATATGATTCTGTGTTTGTCCTACTCCCCTTTCCCTTAAAGACAGGTTTAATAAGTGCATGTCTGCAATCTTGAGGAATCTCCCATATTTATATGACCTAGTGAATAATAGATATAATGGTAGTGTAAGTTCTTGCTTAAGTGTTCTCAAATCATTGTTATTTATTCTGTCTCCTCCCTAAGCTTTGTTTGGATCCAGGTTGCACAGTTCTTTTTCAATATAATCTAATTTGATTCCAGTATCTGGGGTTACCTGGATGTCACAAGGACAACTTACCACCCCTGTATGTTAGGAACATAACCTTTTCTGCTTCTAAAGTCTGTCCTCAGTACTCAGGCTGTGGTATAAGTAAGCCTCTGTACTTCAGAAACATAACCTTTCCTGCTTCTATAGTCTGCCCTCAGTACTCAGGTTGTGGTATAAGTAAGGCTCTGTACCTCAGGAACATAACTTTTCCTGCTTCTAAAGTCTATCTTCAGTACTCAGGTTGTGGTATAAGTAAGCCTCTGTACTTCAGGAACATAACCTTTCCTGCTTCTAAAGTCTGTCCTCAGTACTCAGATTGTGGTATAAATAACTCTCTGTACTTCAGGAACATAACCTTTCCTGCTTCTAAAGTCTGTCCTCAGTCCTCAGGTTGTGGTATAAATAACCCTCTGTACTTCAGGAACATAACCTTTCCTGCTTCTAAAGTCTGCCCTCAGTATTCAGGTGGTGGTATAATTAAGGCTCTGTACCTCAGGAACATAACCTTTTCTGCTTCTAAAGTCTGTTCTCAGTACTAAGGTTGTGGTATAAGTAACCCTCTGTATGTCAGGAACATAACCTTTCCTGCTTCTAAAGTCTTTCCTCAGTACTCAGATTGTGGTATAAATAACCCTCTGTAACTCGGGAGCATAACCTTTCCTGCTTCTAAAGTCTGTCCTCAGTACTCAGGTTGTGGTATAAGTAACCCTCTGTACCTCATGAACATAACCTTTCCTGCTTCTAAAGTCTGTCCTCAGTACTCAGGTTGTGGTATAAGTAACCCTCTGTACCTCATGAACATAACCTTTCCTGCTTCTAACGTCTGTCCTCAGTACTTAGGTTGTGGTATAAGTAAGCCTCTCTACATCAGGAACATAACCTTTCCTGCTTTTAAAGTCTGTTCTTCTAAGGATACACTCTAGTGTTCTACTAATGCTGCAACTGCATGCTTACTGTGCTGACAAAGCCCATGTGTACTCAGGTTCATAGGTTCATATGTTCATAGGTAGGCACTAGGCTATCTGCCTGAGGGCATTTTTAAGCCTAGCCAGAGTGTGTCGGCTTTTGCCAACCCATTGATTAATTAATTGAGTCTCTGTCAAAAAGAGCCAATGAAGTGATCCCATGAGTGTATTTTCTGTTACCCATCCACTCGTCAAGGCTTCTCGTGAAGAGTGTTAGTGAGGGGCTCTGCCTAATGTAGTTCCCTCCAGCATGTTCTATTTATTGTTGTGGTGAGGTTTAGCTCACTAGAGCGCGTGGCTTGCAGTGACTTGGATTACTTTAGGTGGAGCATGTCCATCAATTCTGAGTTGGACATGGCTTTGTAAGTCAGGCAGAGATCACCTCTGAGTAAGCGATATGCCACTGAGTACAGCTGGAGTTTTTTCAATCAGGCTGCATAGAACATATGTTTGAGGCCAGTCATCCTCTTGGTGAGGTGCTTTTGTGGTCTTTCCAGCTGTTGGAAGTGTCTTGTGAGGTACATCCCAAATGGGGCATTGTACTCTATGATGGGTCTGTTGAGTGACAAGTAGAGGGGCACTATAACCTCTTTATTTCTAGATGCAAACCCCTTAGTAATTAGATGGGCCACATAGAAGGATTTCCTAACTACGTTGGCAATATGATTGTCAAAAGAGAGATTACTATCTACCTGGGTCCCCAGATCTCTTATTACCTCTTCTGTATTAAGGGGGCTGCTGCCTATGTGGTAATTTGTGGGTGTTTTGTTTTTCCAAAACGGGATGACTATGCATTTTTGGGCATTTAGCTTGAGGCCATGACTTTGACACCAGGTGTCTGTCTCAGTAAGGCCTTTTTGAAGGATGTCCATGTCAGCCGGAGAGTCAGTTATGGCTCCCAGTTTGCAGTCATCGGAGAACTTGGTTAGCCATAGTCCTCCTGTGTTTGCCTGTACTTCTGAGAAATATATGCCGAACAGTAGGGGTCCCAGAACCGAGCCTTGTGGGACACCACTTGTGACTGGTTTAGAGTCGGACCTGGAGCCCGCTATTCTTACCGTGTGAGTTCTGTCTGTAAGCCGGTTGGCAAACCATCTTGTGATGTAGGGGTTTATGTTCAGGCTGGTGAGTTTTTCTATAATACCCAAGTGAGGAATGGTGTTGAACGCCTTGGCGAAATCAAGGTTGGCTGTGTGAACCTCCTTTCCCTCATCTATGACCTTGGTGACTGCCTCGAAGAAGTCAACCAGGTTTAGTAGGCAAGATCTGCCCTTAACAAAGCCGAACTGGGTCGGGTCAAGTGTTTGGAGGTTCCCAATGTCTTTGTTAATGAATTCCATGATGATGCGCTCTATAGCCTTGCAGACCAGGCTAGTCTGGCTTATGGGGCGATAGTTACCAGGATCAGTTGTGGCCCCTCCTTTGTGGAGCAGAATAACCGTTGCTGTGCACCATTCTATGGGCACGTAGCCTGTGGAGAGGCTGAGGTTGAACAGTGTGTTTAGGTGGGGGGTTAGTTCGTTCTGTAGTTCCTGCAAGACACAGCCTGGGACACCATCTGGCCCCATTGATGCTGTGTTTTTGGCTTTTGAAAGGGCTGTTTTCACCTGTGCTTCTGTGATTTCTGGGACACTACACTTTTCCGGTATTGTTGTGGGCCCTTTTGAAGGTGAGAGGGAGGGGAAGTTTGCACTGAATCTATCTGCCAAGATGTTGGCAATATCAGTAGGTTCAGTATATTTTGTTCTATTTTGCACTAGCTCAGAGCATATCTGCGAGTTGCCACTTAGATTCTTGACATAGCTAAAGAAGGCTTTGTGGTTATCTTTTGAATCCTTGGCTATTTTTCTTTCAAAGTTAGCCTTGGATGATTTTATGAAGGACCTTAGTTTCTTACTGATACTGATCAGAGATGTCTTTCCTTCTTGGGATTTGCTTTTTTTCTGAATTAGTTTCCTCCTTCTGTTGTATAACCTGTTTATGGCAGGGGTCCACCAGACTGGTTTCCTTCTCTTAGGGGAGTGAGTCTTGGTCTTGCTAGAGATGGCACAATCCATGCATCCTTGTAGGTGCTCATAGAGTGCAATTGTAAAGGATTCTGCATCTTGGGCAGTGTTATCCTTTAGGGTGGGGGCTGTGAAACTTATCACCTCTGCCTTAAGTAAGGTAAAGTTTGCTTTAGAAAAGTTTTTCACTGTGATTTCCTTGGTTGGGGGTGGTGGTGGGGTGTGGACATCCAGGGTGATTAGTTTATGGTCTGATCTAACCAGTGACGGGTTGACCTCTGGTACGGAACACCTGTCGCCCATGTTGGTGATGACCAGGTCCAATATGTTGTGGCCTCTGGTAGGGGAGTTTACCAGCTGATCCAGGGCATTTGAGTTCATAAATTCCAGGAAGCGTTGAGCCTGGGAGTTTGTACTTAAGTAGTTTTCCCAGTTAATGGTAGGGTAATTGAAATCGCCCAATGTCAGGGTGTTCAGTAGGACCTTCATGTTTTCCAGTGTCTCCAAAAAGGCGGAGAGGTGGTCCTGGGTCATGGAGGGTGATCTGTAGCAGGCCACAATTTGCATTGCAGATTTGCCCAATGTTAGTTGCACATGGATGATTTCAGAGGTATCATGCTATGCCACTAACCTGGAGGTATGAGTATCCTTGATGAATATGGATACACCCACTCCTTTTGTGTTTCGGTCCATGTTCTATGGCCGAAATGTGTGGTATGAGTTGTAGTCCAGTAGTGCTGGAGTGCTCTCTGCAGCCTTGAACCAGGTTTCAGTTACTGCACAGATGTCGATATTCTCAATACTTAGGAGTACTTCAAGCGCATGCATTTTGAGATTTAAACTCCTGGCATTGAGTAGCATAACCCTCATTTTTCTACTTGTGCTGTTTATGGTGGTGGGTTTGAATTTTGAACCTTGCCTACAAAGGCACTATGGGGGCAGCAAGAGCCTTGGCCAGTATTTGAAAGCCAAGGGGTGACAGGAGCAAACTGTCTCTTGTGAAGCAATGCGGCTTGTCAAGCATGTCATCCCAGGCTGACAGACACTGGATCCCCTTTGAATGACACCAGAAGCTTAGCCAATTGTTGAAATCGATAATTTTTTCTTTATACTGAAGTATCATTTTTGGTGAGGGCAGGATGCTATTCAGGGTCAAGGTCATACCCGCCTGGGCTACATGATCAGAGAGCTCTTCCATGTCTCTTTTCATGTAGTCCAGGGAGGTACATTTTAGGTCATTCACACCAACATGAACAGTGACAGAGTCATATTTGTACTTGTTCTGGAGTGACCTGAGTGCTTGCGTTATGTGGCGGATTCTGGCTCCTGATAGCCAGCTAACAGTAACCTTCTCCTTGTCCAGCCTAGTGAGTGGGGCATCAGTGTGCCTGACTATTGGGTCACCTATTACTAGTGTGTTAGGTATGTTATTTCACCTTAAGGGCTGTGATTGTGCGGCACATTGATTTTGTGTTTTATGTGTTGTCTGGTTTGTGATGGGAGGTGCAGGTTTTGTGGGTGTCTGCTTTGGAGCTCTCTGGTGCTTTTGTAGGTTTTTATTTAGAGCCTCCGAGAATGATTTCATGTATTTATGTGTATTTTTTGCCAGTGCTGGTTTAGTAGGTCTATGTGAGGCTGGAGGCGTGGTGCAAGTGTTAACCTTCTCCTCATGACTGTCTGTTCCAGTCTTGGGTGGAGAGAACTTAGCCTCCAGTTTGGCTGTATAATTGCATCTCTCGCATATGTTAGTGTTTTGTGGTAGGAGGAGAGGGCTGTCTGTGTACATGAGGCAGTTGTAACATTGCCTCAGGATACCCAGATTCACCAGCTGGACTGGAGAGTACATCTGAAGTTGCCCTTTGGTCATGCCTGAATAGTAGGGTGAGCTGCTTAGTCGCTTGGTTGGTGAGAGGTGGATAAAGAGCCTTGCCCTGCTGGGCAGTGAAGTGTTGGGGTATATTAGTGCTTGCTATTAGGTCTGAGCAAGTGCTGGACTGTAGGATGCTTTCTGAGTGCTTAGGTTGAGAGTTAGACTAGTTACAAGTGAAAAACTGAAGAGGAGACTTAGTGAAGCTGAGAATAATTTAACCCTAGCTAACCGGTGCACAAAACCATGCAAACGCAGTTTTTAAACTACTAACTTCTGGGCTGGAACCACTGCTCCAGGGACAGATGGCTGCTCAAAGTTCCCCTCTCTCACAGGTGAACAGAGAAACTTCCCTCTATCCAAGTAAGGTATGGGCAACTCAGAAACTTGTAACACAGCCCTGAATTCAGCACTAGCCTGAAAACTGGACTATACTAGCTTAGAAAGGCGGGAAACAAGAATTTTTTTTTTTTTTGAAAAGATAAGGCAAAAACAGTAAAAAAAACACTTAAAACAGCTTTAAATGACTACAAGTGATCAGAAAAGGCTATCACACTTTAGTGTGTAGCCTACAACAGTTAAACAATTTATTTAAACAAAAAACAACTTTTTAAAAGTGCAGGCAGTCAAATAAGTACAATATGTGAAAAAAAACAAGCTTTTAAATCACAATAAGTGCTGGAAAAATCAACATTTAGACAGAAAACAGTTAAGTACAGCAAGAAAATACAAAAAACTGATACTCAATCACTCCAAAGTCTCTCTTTTAAGCTAGAAGGCTTGCATCAGTTTAAGGCTTTCTAGTGCTTTCCAGTAGGTTAGTTACAGGAAAGATGGGAAACAAGCGCAGATGTGGTCTTTTAAACCAGAAAGTTGAAAGAGATGGACAACTTCCTGAATGATCAATAAACTACAATTCCTGGGCCAAGAACCACTCCTCTTGTGGTAGACAGGCTACCTAGTACTTACCACTCCCACTGATAAGCTAGAAGGCTGCACTCCAACACAAAGGCTTGGGGGGCTTAGAAGTTTACAAACAGTCCTGGATACAGCAAATCTGTACCTGGACTAGACTAGTTACAGGAAAGGTGGGGATCAAGTGCAAACACGGGCTTTAAAACCAGAAAGTTAAGAGAGATGGAAAAAACTGCCCAAATGGCCAATAAACTACAATTTCTGGGCCAGAACCACTCCTCGTGTGGTAGATAGGCTACCTAGTGCTTACCACTCCCACTGATAAGCTAGAAGGATTTCCTCCAACAAAGAAAGGCTTGTGGGGCTCAGAAGCTTACCAACAGTCTTGGATACAGCAACTCTGTATCTGGACTAGGCTAGTAACAGGAAAGGTGGGAAACAGTGCAAGTGCGGCTTTTAAACCAGAAAGTTGAAAGAGATGGCGAAAAACTGCCCAAACGGCCAGTAGCTACAATTTCTGGGCCAGAACCACTCCTCGTAGTAGATAGGCTACAGCATTTCCATTTTCTTATTCTGTTGCCATCTGTTGCACTTCACCTAAATGGTATCTTACTCCAGGGTTGCTTTAGTCCAAGCATCCCTCTCAAGTGTATCTCATAATGGGGAATGTTCTTTATTCTTGGTCTTGAAACAGTCCACGTCCCTCACCTTTCCACAGTGAAAGGGTCTACCACACGTTCAGTGTTAAAAATGTTTTTTTTTTTTTTTGTTATTGTTGTTTGTTTTTTTTAACTAATATCCATAGTAAATAATAGTGGTTCATATTAATTCACCAAAGCAACCATTTATAAATATAAAGTAAAACATTTTAACCACTATGAGCTTCCTAGATGAAGTTGTTAGTTAGCCGTTAGTTAAATGTTCCATGTTTTACCCATTTTTCCCCATTATGGC
>NC_056746.1:1370351875-1370389375 GCF_019279795.1 Protopterus annectens
TGAAACACACAACAGTTAGTACCATAGGCAGTACCTTCTGAAAACAAACAACAGATCTATACAAAACTAGTACAGACTAATATACAATGCATGCTGAAACACACAACAGTTAGTACCATAGGCAGTACCTTCTGAAAACAAACAACAGATCTATACAAAACTAGTACAGACTAATATACAATACATGCTGAAACACACAACAGTTAGTACCATAGGCAGTACCTTCTAAAACAAACAACAGATCTATACAAAACTAGTACAGACTAATATACAATACATGCTGAAACACACAACAGTTAGTACCATAGGCAGTACCTTCTGAAAACAAACAACAGATCTATACAAAACTAGTACAGACTAATATACAATACATGCTGAAACACACAACAGTTAGTACCATAGGCAGTACCTTCTGAAAACAAACAACAGATCTATACAAAACTAGTACAGACTAATATACAATACATGCTGAAACACACAACAGTTAGTACCATAGGCAGTACCTTCTGAAAACAAACAACAGATCTATACAAAACTAGTACAGACTAATATACAATACATGCTGAAACACACAACAGTTAGTACCATAGGCAGTACCTTCTGAAAACAAACAACAGATCTATACAAAACTAGTACAGACTAATATACAATACATGCTGAAACACACAACAGTTAGTACCATAGGCAGTACCTTCTGAAAACAAACAACAGATCTATACAAAACTAGTACAGACTAATATACAATGCATGCTGAAACACACAACAGTTAGTACCATAGGCAGTACCTTCTGAAAACAAACAACAGATCTATACAAAACTAGTACAGACTAATATACAATATATGCTGAAACACACAACAGTTAGTACCATAGGCAGTACCTTCTGAAAACAAACAACAGATCTATACAAAACTAGTACAGACTAATATACAATGCATGCTGAAACACACAACAGTTAGTACCATAGGCAGTACCTTCTGAAAACAAACAACAGATCTATACAAAACTAGTACAGACTAATATACAATACATGCTGAAACACACAACAGTTAGTACCATAGGCAGTACCTTCTGAAAACAAACAACAGATCTATACAAAACTAGTACAGACTAATATACAATACATGCTGAAACACACAACAGTTAGTACCATAGGCAGTACCTTCTGAAAACAAACAACAGATCTATACAAAACTAGTACAGACTAATATACAATACATGCTGAAACACACAACAGTTAGTACCATAGGCAGTACCTTCTGAAAACAAACAACAGATCTATACAAAACTAGTACAGACTAATATACAATACATGCTGAAACACACAACAGTTAGTACCATAGGCAGTACCTTCTGAAAACAAACAACAGATCTATACAAAACTAGTACAGACTAATATACAATACATGCTGAAACACACAACAGTTAGTACCATAGGCAGTACCTTCTGAAAACAAACAACAGATCTATACAAAACTAGTACAGACTAATATACAATACATGCTGAAACACACAACAGTTAGTACCATAGGCAGTACCTTCTGAAAACAAACAACAGATCTATACAAAACTAGTACAGACTAATATACAATGCATGCTGAAACACACAACAGTTAGTACCATAGGCAGTACCTTCTGAAAACAAACAACAGATCTATACAAAACTAGTACAGACTAATATACAATACATGCTGAAACACACAACAGTTAGTACCATAGGCAGTACCTTCTGAAAACAAACAACAGATCTATACAAAACTAGTACAGACTAATATACAATACATGCTGAAACACACAACAGTTAGTACCATAGGCAGTACCTTCTGAAAACAAACAACAGATCTATACAAAACTAGTACAGACTAATATACAATACATGCTGAAACACACAACAGTTAGTACCATAGGCAGTACCTTCTGAAAACAAACAACAGATCTATACAAAACTAGTACAGACTAATATACAATACATGCTGAAACACACAACAGTTAGTACCATAGGCAGTACCTTCTGAAAACAAACAACAGATCTATACAAAACTAGTACAGACTAATATACAATGCATGCTGAAACACACAACAGTTAGTACCATAGGCAGTACCTTCTGAAAACAAACAACAGATCTATACAAAACTAGTACAGACTAATATACAATACATGCTGAAACACACAACAGTTAGTACCATAGGCAGTACCTTCTGAAAACAAACAACAGATCTATACAAAACTAGTACAGACTAATATACAATACATGCTGAAACACACAACAGTTAGTACCATAGGCAGTACCTTCTGAAAACAAACAACAGATCTATACAAAACTAGTACAGACTAATATACAATACATGCTGAAACACACAACAGTTAGTACCATAGGCAGTACCTTCTGAAAACAAACAACAGATCTATACAAAACTAGTACAGACTAATATACAATACATGCTGAAACACACAACAGTTAGTACCATAGGCAGTACCTTCTGAAAACAAACAACAGATCTATACAAAACTAGTACAGACTAATATACAATACATGCTGAAACACACAACAGTTAGTACCATAGGCAGTACCTTCTGAAAACAAACAACAGATCTATACAAAACTAGTACAGACTAATATACAATACATGCTGAAACACACAACAGTTAGTACCATAGGCAGTACCTTCTGAAAACAAACAACAGATCTATACAAAACTAGTACAGACTAATATACAATACATGCTGAAACACACAACAGTTAGTACCATAGGCAGTACCTTCTGAAAACAAACAACAGATCTATACAAAACTAGTACAGACTAATATACAATGCATGCTGAAACACACAACAGTTAGTACCATAGGCAGTACCTTCTGAAAACAAACAACAGATCTATACAAAACTAGTACAGACTAATATACAATACATGCTGAAACACACAACAGTTAGTACCATAGGCAGTACCTTCTGAAAACAAACAACAGATCTATACAAAACTAGTACAGACTAATATACAATACATGCTGAAACACACAACAGTTAGTACCATAGGCAGTACCTTCTGAAAACAAACAACAGATCTATACAAAACTAGTACAGACTAATATACAATACATGCTGAAACACACAACAGTTAGTACCATAGGCAGTACCTTCTGAAAACAAACAACAGATCTATACAAAACTAGTACAGACTAATATACAATACATGCTGAAACACACAACAGTTAGTACCATAGGCAGTACCTTCTGAAAACAAACAACAGATCTATACAAAACTAGTACAGACTAATATACAATACATGCTGAAACACACAACAGTTAGTACCATAGGCAGTACCTTCTGAAAACAAACAACAGATCTATACAAAACTAGTACAGACTAATATACAATACATGCTGAAACACACAACAGTTAGTACCATAGGCAGTACCTTCTGAAAACAAACAACAGATCTATACAAAACTAGTACAGACTAATATACAATGCATGCTGAAACACACAACAGTTAGTACCATAGGCAGTACCTTCTGAAAACAAACAACAGATCTATACAAAACTAGTACAGACTAATATACAATACATGCTGAAACACACAACAGTTAGTACCATAGGCAGTACCTTCTGAAAACAAACAACAGATCTATACAAAACTAGTACAGACTAATATACAATACATGCTGAAACACACAACAGTTAGTACCATAGGCAGTACCTTCTGAAAACAAACAACAGATCTATACAAAACTAGTACAGACTAATATACAATACATGCTGAAACACACAACAGTTAGTACCATAGGCAGTACCTTCTGAAAACAAACAACAGATCTATACAAAACTAGTACAGACTAATATACAATACATGCTGAAACACACAACAGTTAGTACCATAGGCAGTACCTTCTGAAAACAAACAACAGATCTATACAAAACTAGTACAGACTAATATACAATGCATGCTGAAACACACAACAGTTAGTACCATAGGCAGTACCTTCTGAAAACAAACAACAGATCTATACAAAACTAGTACAGACTAATATACAATACATGCTGAAACACACAACAGTTAGTACCATAGGCAGTACCTTCTGAAAACAAACAACAGATCTATACAAAACTAGTACAGACTAATATACAATACATGCTGAAACACACAACAGTTAGTACCATAGGCAGTACCTTCTGAAAACAAACAACAGATCTATACAAAACTAGTACAGACTAATATACAATACATGCTGAAACACACAACAGTTAGTACCATAGGCAGTACCTTCTGAAAACAAACAACAGATCTATACAAAACTAGTACAGACTAATATACAATACATGCTGAAACACACAACAGTTAGTACCATAGGCAGTACCTTCTGAAAACAAACAACAGATCTATACAAAACTAGTACAGACTAATATACAATGCATGCTGAAACACACAACAGTTCACTACAAAAACCAGTACAAGGTAAAGACAGTACATTTTGAAGCAGTCTGTTCATAAGAACAGTTACAAAATAGCTTTAGTATTGTGTGAATTAATGTAAAAGTGTCAGTCATGGCTGATAACATATATGTGTCGGGATATATAGAGTGAAACAAGGATGGGAGGAGGCATGTGGAGAGGGGGTTCAGGTTATAGGAAATACAGCCGTGGTGCAGTTGCACTGCCATAGTGAGGAAAGGTGTTGTTTCAGGGACTTCTTAAAGAGAGGGGTACTGCTCATAGACCTTATTGATGGTGGGAGAGTATTGCATAGTTTAGCTACAGTGAAGGAGTAGTGCATTTGTCCTGCTGTGTGGGTAGGTCTCAATACATTCAGCAGCAGTTGGTTATTGGATCAGAGAGGTCTGTTTTGATGATATTGTGTGAGTAGAAAGGACAAGGAAGGACAGTTGGTAGGCTTATAAATAAACTTGTGTGCAGTGATTAGTTGAATGAATGTCAGGTGGTGTGGTAGTTTCAGTCAGTTAAGTAGGTGTACTGAAGAGCAGTGGTGAGAACAATAGTTAGCATTTGTTACAAATGTTGCGATTGTGTTGTAGCAAGAGGCTAGTTTGTGTTTTAGAGTGGCCTGAATATTGGTCAGGAGAGGTGCACCATAAAAAAGCGATGGCAGAAGGAAGGAAGAGGCGAGAGATAGTTTTGTGGAATAGTTGAGGAAGTATTTATGTCTATAAAGAGACCTCAGTTTTTGGTGTGTTTTTTTTAATATTGTTTTGAATTTGCCTATCAGATGTTAAATTTTCATCTATGATGATGCCTAACAGTTTAGTATATCATACAACTTCAATTATAGTGCTGTTTTGGGATTGTATGGTGAAATTTTCCAGGATTTCTTGAGTCAAAAAGAACAAGTTTAGTTTTATTTGAGTTTAGGGTGAGATGGTCATTGGACATCCATACTTCTGTAGTAGTGATGGCAGCTTGTATGAGTAGGAGAAGTTCTAATGGTGAGCAGGCAGCACAGATCATTATAGAATCATCTGTGTATTGGATGACAGTACTTTGGGTAAGAGAGGTGTGGAAGTTATTGATAAAGATGCTGAACAAAAGGTGCCCTAGTATGGATACCTGTGGAGCACCTGTTGTTCTGTCAAGGAAAGGAGAGAAAGAATTTTGCCATTCGGTTGATTGTTCTCTGTTAGAGAGGTAATTTGACAACAATTCTAGGGATGGGGTTCAGATGCCTATGCCAGCCAGTTTAGTGATAAGGAAAGTGGGAGACCATATCAAAGGCCTTAGAGAGGTCTAGAAAGAGAGAGGAGACAAATTTTCCCTAATTTCTGGCCTGGTTGACTATGTCGGAGAAGGATATGAGAGCCGTAGTATTGCTATGACCTGGTCGAAATCCATGCTGAGTGGGAGAAAGGATGTGGTTCTGAAGCACATAGTGAAGAAGTTGGGTGTGGACACATTTTTCTAGAATCTTAGAGATGGTTGAGAGATAGCAATGGGTCAAACATTGGAGATGTCTGTATTAGTGCCACCTTTATGTAGAGACAGAATGTAGGCCTTTTTCCAAATAGTGGGTATGTAGGATTCCAGAATAGATCTGTTAATAAGCATACTAACTGGATAGGCTATGGAACTGGCAGCGATTTGTAGGAACTTGAGAGGTAGGTTGATTGGGACATTGAAGCAAGGTTTGAGTTTTTGAATCAGTTTTTTTATTGTGTTTGTGCGAAGGGGTGAGAGAGAGAGAGAAAAGTTGGGGGAGGGGAGAGTATAGGTTTGGAGAGAGGGTGGATGTGGAGGAAAGGTGGCAGTTATATTGGCAATAGTGTTGATGAAGTAGGAGTTAAAGAGTGTAGCTATTTCTGTGGGTGTTTTGTCAGGGTTTGGGCATTGTTTGACCCTGGATTTACTGAGGAGTTGATGGAGCTCCAGAACTTTTTATGGATTTGTTTATGTGTTTTTATAGTGTAAGGTAGTGATCCTTTTTGTTTTTTTATGGCTAGTTGCTTCACTTGATTATGGAATTGTTTGTATTCTGTCAGGTCAGAGACATTTTTATTTTTTGCCAATGTTTCCATGCTTTTTCCCTTGCAGTCATGAGCTGTTTGGTGGGTTTTGTGAGCCAGGTGGCATGATTATTTTTCACCCTTCATAGAATGACTGGGGCTTGGTTGTTTAAGACCTTGAGAAATGTTGAGTTAAAGAATTCTGCAATGGCATCTATGAGAAGGAATTTCAATACATTCCAATTGATAAATTGTAGGCAGTTGTTAAATGTGGTGGGGCAGAAATGGGAAAGATCTCTAGTATGTTTGAGTTGTGCCTACTAAGTGATGGAGTGTTTTTTCTAAGTATGAAGGCAGGAGAGTGATCACTTATGCTACTCGGGAGCATTCCTGTGTATGCAATTTTATTTGGGTCAGAGACTAGAATCCAATCCAATATAGAGCCACTGCTGTTGTTTTTATTTGGTCTAGTTATGTCATTGATTAGTTGTGTGAAGGTGTATAGGTTGATATTGTTGAAAGGATTTTGGTGGGAGATGTCTAGCCAATTAATACTGATGTCTCCTAAGATTATAGTTTCATTTTCTATATTGTTTGATGCCCATGCAAGTATTTCCTCTAAGATAGGAATGTTGTTGCTGGGTGGAATGTATAACACAATAATACATATGCTTTTGCATTTTTCATTCTAAGGAAGGATATTGATATTTCAGCTGATGAA
Organism: Protopterus annectens; assembly: GCF_019279795.1. Lineage (NCBI taxonomy): Eukaryota > Metazoa > Chordata > Ceratodontiformes > Protopteridae > Protopterus > Protopterus annectens. The sequence continues at coordinate 1,370,359,049 of NC_056746.1, forward strand.
AATTGTGGGATCAGCTTGGTGTATGGTATTATGGAGAAGGAGTTATGATATACAAGACAGACTCCTTCACCTTTTTTACATGGTTGGTCAGATCTTAGATGGGCAAAGCCTGGGGGTAGGAATTATGTATCTTTAATATAAGGCTTTAGCCATGTCTCAGTGGCAGCTATGATGTTGGGTTTGTTATGTGGTATCCAGGAATGGAATTCAGGTATTTTGTTCCTGATGCTTTGAAGGTTAATGGTTGTAAAATGTAGTGATTTATAGGAGTTGGGAGGACAGAAGAGGTAGGGCTTGGGCCAGGGTTGAGATGTATGTCCTCACATTGGGATAGTGTAGAGTTTGAAGGTGGGAGAGGATTGGGTACTTATTTATTTTTGATTTTGAAGGATAATATAGAGCAAAACTTGAATTGTTGTTAGAGTAGGAATGAAGGAAAGTGGGAATAATTTTTATTTTTGGGCATAGTCTTAGGTCTGTAGTACATAGACTAGGGGAATATGTTAGAAAAGATGGTAGGTGATATTTTTAATGGGCTGTAGTGGCTGAAGGATGGTAGTTAAAGTGGGTATCTTGTGGTGAGGTTAGTTATAGTAGGAGGTAGAAGAATAGGGACCGTGTGAAGAGTATAAAGTTAGAGGTTAGAAACATAGTGATGAAGTTGAAGTAAAATTAGTGTAGAGGCTTAAAGATCTCAAAGATAGAGGGCATGGTAGCTTATGATGAAATTGACAATTAGTATATGGGTAGTATGTGTGAATTAATGGTGTGGTGTAGGTGGGAATAATGTAAGTTAGTGTGATTGGTGGGTGTGTGATGATGGGTGGAGCTTTGGTTAGAATAAATCTAATTGAAATGGGGGTGGTTGGGAATGGGGGTAGGTTAGGGGAGCGGAGTGAGCCCAAATGTAGTGAGGATGAAATGAGTGGACTGGGCCAGGCTAGAAGCTAGCAGCATAAAATACCTATTCAAATGCAGGTAAGCTTAATTTGTAAGACAGACTGAGAGTTAAGCTAAGCAATACCAGGTCTAATACAGGGTAAAAAAGAACTAGAAGGAACGTATGGCCGGAAGGGAGAAGACTATCAAGGGTGGGAGATGAAAGGTGATAGAATGTACAGGCAGGAACAATAACTTGAAGGATTACAGCAGATGGCATTTCCATACTTGTGGAACACAGCATGAGATCTACACTAAAGTGAAACAGCCCTCAAAAACACTTGGTAGGGATCTCCTTTTTACTCCAGTACTGGCCGATAATCAGAAATGGGTCAATATTGAATGTATCTATATTAAACCTGTTATAGCATTAAAACTCGTACCTCTCTTTATTAAATGACATGTTAAACATTCAGCAAGCAAACCATTATAACTCCATGATTTTAATATTCAATGGAAACTTAATCAAATTATTGCTGTTTGTGACTATACATCCATAGGTTTTATGCAGCCAATTATGTGAACCACCACAACTGAGAAATACATGGGTTGTGAAAACATCCTGGATACTGTATTAACCAGAAATCCAGACAACATGTTAGAATGTTGTATGCTGCTTAATCATTTAAATGAACACCTGCCTGCTTTTGCTTTTTGCTGTACGGAAATTCATTTGCTCTGTACCTGCCCTGTACCTGCATCAGTACTGCATTAAATGGTTATGAAAGTCTGAATGACAGGTGTAATGAGTGCTTTCCTATCATAAAGGACAACTATATTATTCTGGAGAATGTTAATAAAACAAAGATATTTTTTTAAGAAAGCGACCTGTAATACTAAACAGATGATATATTTAGCTAAGTGCAATACTTGTGCTGCATTCTATATAGGGAAAACCTACAAAGTTTTTAAAAACAGTATATATGAACACCTTTATAATATAAGGACAAAGGATAAAAATAGCACTCTATATAGACATATAGCAGCTAACCCTACTTATTCTTGAACAATTAATTATCAAGGTGCTGCTTACTCTACTGGAACTGAAGTCTTCTTAAAACACTAAGTAAGTCTTATTGGCTGAATTCTGCTGAAATCAAAGTCTAGTTATAGTTGCATTTACAGTCTGTTGCACACAGAAACTTGCAGAATGTACACTGATGAAAGAATATACTTTGCAGCACAACACTCTGTTACTTTAAGAGCAGTAACTAATAAATAACTTATTCTTATAACAAACCACATGGACTACTGTTGCAGCTTGAGTTATACTGTACCACTTTACTTTTTGATTAGCATGAAAGATATTACATTACTTCAGAACAAGTGTGTTCCTACCCAAATACCTCTCCTAACAATTTAATTTGCTATAGTCTTTTTATAGTGTTTTTATTATAGTGGTATTCTATTTTGGACTTTGTATGAGAACATCTGTTTGCTGATATTTGCAGGATAGCATGTAATAGAATTGTTTTCCATCTTGTAGAGAAACAATGCTGATATTGTCTTTAAGAAACCATCTTGTGGAAAAACACATACAAATACTGACTTGATAAAAGCATGTCCATTCAAACTTCCTTGCTTGATGGTGTTTATGACAAAAACACAGATTGTTTTTCTGATAAGAACATGTCCATTCTTTAAGGAAGCAGGTCAACGTCCTTGCTGACAGTGTGAAATGCATACAGAATTGTTTTTTACATTTTTGCTGAGTCTGTAAGGAAACATGTCCATTAAGCAGATTCTTTATTTTTCAAGGCACAGTCATTTAGTATGGATGCTAATTACATATTGCTAAAGTCTATTTCTACATTTAAGCAAGCTTTATTTTATTCTATGCTTTATCCTTCAGCATCTTTATAACAGAATTAATTTCAATCTTTTATTCACTGGTGAACACATTCTAACAGTTCTGCTTTCAGGTTTGGCATTCTGGAAATAGTTATATCACAGCCAGGGTGGGAAATATAAAAGCTATTTTGAAAGAGAGAGACGTGAGATGACAGTTGCTGCTAAATGCAACATGTACCCCTGGTATTAATGATAATATTACTATTACATCTGTGCTGGAATTAAGATAATAGTAGATATAATAATATGTATATGAGTATATCATTATCATAAATGTCACACTATTATAAATGTATTATATACAGGTAAAGTTTCAGCTTGTCATTTGAACATCTTATAGTATGTTTAACACATAAATACATGTTTTTGGTATTAGGTTTTTAATATTTTTTATGAATAACAACAGTTATCCATACAGTTTATTTATTTTAGTGTTTTATAGTTGCAGTTTTTTAGAACTGGAACTCATATATGGTAGTTTGTTACTGTTACTTCAAGCTAATGAAGCAGCTGCTTTTAATTAATGAATTCATTGGCTTGAAAATTGTATGAATATCAGTGAAGAATGTTTTTTAATTGATTCTTATGAAGTCTATGGTGCAGTAGACAAAAGCACTAATTCTTATGGAGTTCAGGATGGGAATAAAAGACTGTTCATTTTTTAAATTATACTGAGTGGACTGCTGTGGCTTTTGGAGTGCTTGAGAATCCTGTGCCTGGTATTTTATCTATATATTGAACTAGATGACATGCACCAGCAGGTTATATATGTAACTACCTGGCATGCACTGGCAGGTTATATATACAACTAGCTAGCATGCACCAACAGACTACATATGTAATTAAGGTAACTTGTGCTGTTTAACCTCCTCCCCCTGTCAGCAAAGCAGGTCTGGATGTCAACATCTAATGTCACAATAATGGTGACAGCAGAGCTGTTCCACACATGGCCCAGGTGACTACCTCTGAGCTAAACTATTTCCAAGTCTCAGTCCTATACTGAGACCTTTCTTTGCCACCTGGCAATAGCCTCTAGCTGTCACTTCCACATTCCACCTTTGAGTGATTCAGAAAAGTTTCTATATGCAGCACTCATTTGCATAATGATCAAACCTAGGCACCCAAATTAGCATAAAACTGGTATGAGAAGTGTCTCTTCCCATTACTGAAATAAATAATTAAAGTATGCAATTGTTGTGCAGAAGCATTTTGAGGCTTAAATGGAAACATGCTCATCTATACTTCCTCAGATCAGCTGTAGTCTGAGGTGATATTACATGTGTGTAAAATGACTTCTTTTTGCCAAAGTGTTTATCACATTATAATTTCAACTTGATAGTATCCAGGTCATTTATTGCAATCCACACAGCATTAACTCCAGAAGTAAGTCTTGGTCAGTATTGTGGCGTACACAGCTTCACAGCATGCTATTTATAGCTCTCTGAATCACTCTAGTATCTTAAGTTCTTAAGTTGCCTCATTCCCATGCAGAAGGGCACTCATTTTATTAAAGCTCTTCATTACCATCATATTATGTGGCCATTATCATAAGCCATGGCCATTAATGTTACTCCACAGCTACCACTAATAAAATGTGCATCTCTGAATCATCCACACCCTGTACATAGCTACAAGCCATGCAAATTGTCATAGCGTGATGCATCAATATTGTTTTAATCCCAGCTTTCTCTTTATTTTTCTGTTTCATAGTGGTTTCATAATCCACCAGAGGCTTACCCAGAAATGAAAAATCCTACACCATCTTCTGAGGAAAGAATTCAAGTTGTCAATCAAGTAAGCCCTGCATCCCCAACAACCAGTCTTGAGAAGCCACTTAAAAGAAGCTTCTCGCATAACAAGCAAACAACCCACCTCAATACTACTGGGCTGGCCTGCTTTTTAAAATAATGTTTCTTTACAGGTACCTGCTGACATCTGAATTTGTAGATGTTTTAATGAATGCTAATTTAACATACAAGTTTAAAAGCAGTACAGTCATTTACTTTTTTTAAACATCACACATATGTCTATAAGCATTAATATGTTATACAAATCCTGATAACATTTGTACATTTTTAGTAAATTCAGCAGTACTGACTTTTAAGATCATCAAAAAGTTTATTTTAATGATAACATTTTGTTACATACTGAGTTCAATAAACTGATTGATTTTAAATGCATCTGATTTGCTAAGCAATTTCCACTTAAGTCACTGTCAATACTTACAGGTATCAGAAGTACCCCGTTAGTTCTGTATTAACTCATTCGCATCCCGTTGCTATGGAATATTGTAAAAGTTTGTGCTTTCAGAGTCTGTACATCAATACTGGAATATATTATAATGCAGAAAAAAATCAGAATATGTTTCTCTAAGTTATCAAAACATCCTGAAAAAGGTTCCGATGGAAGGATGAACACAGGATAGCAGCAGATTTCTTCAGCTCCACCAATTTCATTACATTGACAGGAATTAATTACTTAAAAAATTAATTTTTGAAGTACTTTTCTTTCTAAATATGTTTGTTTTATATAGTTCTTGAACTATATCTAAAAAAGAAAGGAAATCTTAATAATATTCCTGTCAGAAATTACTTTGGAAATTTTCCTGTCAGTTTATCAGTCTGAAATGAGTTCCAGTAAGACAAATTCTCAAGACTCCAGCATCAAGAAAGAACTTCAGTCTCTGATAATTATAGTCCAGCAACTTACTGCTAAGATGGATAAAATGGATACTAAAATAGACACTTTCATAGAAAAAACTACAAAACAAATAGACTTGTTACATATGGACCTGCAACAACAGAAGATCCAGATGACAGGCATAGAAAAAGCTGTGAATGACATGGAAAATAGAATACAAGAAGAGGAAATCAACATTGAGTTTCTGCTGAAACAAAATACACATTTACAAACAAAGCTGGATGACCTGGAAAATAGATCTAGGCAATAACATTAGGATTTTTGGACTGCCAGAAAATATTGAAGGTAACAATATTACTTCTTTTTTAACAACATGGCTCCCTAAAACTTTAGATTTACCAGAAGCACTCTCTTTTGGTATCGAAAGAGCACATAGATCTATAGCTAATACTAACTCTAACAAAAACTATCCTAGATCAGTTATAGTTAGATTTCTATCATCTTTTGATAAAGAATGGTTCTTAAATCTGCTTGGGCTAAAGCTCCTGTTAAGATTAATGAAACAACTGTGCGTTTTGACAATGACTATTCTTCCATGGTATTAGCTAAAAGAAAAGTTTTTCTGCCACTAATAAAGGAGCTTAAAAAAGCACAGTTTAAAACATACCTTCTGTTTCCTGCCAAGCTTAAAATCTTGCTTCCTGATGGTCCTAAAATTTTCGATGACTTAGACTCTGCTTTACTGTTTATCAAAAAAAATAAGATTTTGGAAAAAATAGAAGAAATGGAATGGGCTAGTCCTTCGTTGAAGAGACTGGCAACTGAAACTTCATGGAAGACTTCAGAGAAGAAGAGACTAAAAAACAAATGATTTGTACTATGTTTTTTTTTCTCTCTCTCATCATTTTATTTTATTATTAATCTTTTTAAATATAGTTCCTGCATTTCCAAGAAGCAACAAATATTTTGAAAAAGATTTAATCAAAGTTATTCTCTGTGTGCAAAGAAATGTTTTGTTTCATAACTAGTCAAAATATCTGGAGATTTAATGGCAAGCTGTGATTTAACTTGTTTCTCTTTCTGAAGAGGAAAAATAAGGTCAGTAATTTGATACATTTTTTTTTCCTTTAAAAGTTTATATGTTCTTCAAATGCTATTCCTAATTATAATTTCTTGATTACATTGCTTATGCTTGTTTGTAAATAATCTGTCATGCTTTAACTAATAATAATTAGAACTAAATAATAGTAAATAATATGTTTTATTTTTAACTCTATTAATATAAACAGTAAGTAACATTCTATTGTATATACTTCTTATAGCTTTCTCTTACATTTTTTTTATTTCTGCCTTACACCCTTTTACTTTCTACTCTCTTTTCTTTTTTTATTAATATATAGAAATGCTTTTGATCATATAGACACAGTAAATAATAAGATTTGCATAGGAGTTGAGTTGGGACAAAAATGTTGAGTTTTGTTACTTATTAATAATTTTGGGCTTGATTTCACTTACATAGAGTCTGTAATAACCTGTAGAATGCATTGTGAAGGTTTTGTCATGTTTAGATGCATTTACACTGCTAAATGAATGTTTGTCACTAGTTTTTAATAAGTTTCCCACCAAAATGTTAAGAGAGACAATCTGGGATGTGGGCTGTCTCATGCACAGTGTCCATGAGCTACTTCAAAAGCTTCAACTCTCAGAATTCTCACAGAGAAGCTGAAAGCAGCTAGTCTCACCTTTGACCTAGATATCACACTGACACATCACAGATACAGGAATGACACTACCTAATTATACTTTCTTGATTACACTGCTTATGCTTGTTTGTAAATAATCTGTCATGCTTTAACTAATAATAATTAGAACTAAATAATAGTAAATAATATGTTTTATTTTTAACTCTCTTAATATAAACAGTAAGTAATTTTCTATTGTATATACTTCTTATAGCTTTCTCTTACATTTTTTTTTATTTCTGCCGTACACCCTTTTACTTTCTACTCTCTTTTTCTTTTCTTTATTAATATATAGAAATACTTTTGATCATATAGACACAGTAAATAATAAGATTCGCATAGGAGTTGAGTTGGGACAACAGTGTTGAGTTTTGTTACTTATTAATAATTTTGGGCTTGATTTCACTTACATAGAGTCTGTAATAACCTGTAGAATGCATTGTGAAGGTTTTGTCATGTTTAAATCCATTTACACTGCTAAATGAATGTTTGTCACTAGTTTTTAATAAGTTTCCCGCCAAAATGTTAAGAGAGACAATCTGGGATGTGGGCTGTCTCATGCACAGTGTCCATGAGCTACTTCAAAAGCTTCAACTCTCAGAATTCTCACAGAGAAGCTGAAAGCAGCTGGTCACACCTTTGACCTAGATATCACACTGACACATCACAGATACAGGAATAGCAGATCAATAATATGTGTTAAAAACCTATGTCCCAAACATATACATTACTATAACTCATTTAATTCATCTGATTGACAAGCATAAATAATTTTATAACTCTATACTGGAAGAAATTGTCATATGATATATTTTAAAGCAGTAGTATAGCATGTTTGTAAAATCTGGTTACTAAAATGTGTTTGCTGTGCTTTATTTTGTATAAAGCAGACAGATTTATTGAAGGGACAGCAATGTAAGATGGTGCTCAGTAAAGATACAACTCAGTGAGATCAGATATATATATATATGTATGTGTGTATGTGTGTGTATGTGTGTGTGTGTATGTGTGTGTGTGTGTTTGTGTGTGTGTGTGTGTGTGTGTGTGTGTGTGTGTGTGTGTGTGTGTGTGTGTGTGTGTGTGTGTGTGTGTGTGTATGTGCATATGTATGTGTGTGTGTGTGTGTGTATATGTGTGTGTGTATGCATGTGTATATATATATATATATATATATATATATATATATATATATATATATATATATATATGTATATATATATGTGTGTGTATGTGTGTATGTATGTATATATATATATGTGTGTGTGTGTGTGTGTGTGTGTGTGTGTGTGTGTGTGTGTGTGTGTGTGTGTGTGTGTGTATGTAGATATGTATATAAATGTTTCTGAGAATCTGCTTAACTATGAAGTATGATTTATAACAATTTCTATGAATACAATATTTATTCTATTGGCAATAATGAGTTTGAGTAAATGCTCATATACAAGCAATTCAAGGTTTTTTTGGAATCTGTTAACTGTATTTACATGACAGAAAATAGATGCATCCTAATATATGTAATGTCTGAATCATATTAGCCAAAGTTTTTGATTTAAATGAATGTTAGAACTTATTTTTCTCTCCTCTTGATTTCTAACATCAAGATTATTTGAATGCTATTTGAATACAAGTGTTTTATATTACATGGATGTATATAGTAGTATGAACAGTTTTTTAAAAAAAAAAAAAAAAAAAAAGGTTTATTTTAGTTTATATGATGCTGTTTTACCAAATGTGTAGTCTTGTCTTGCTAGATAATTCAATTGAAAACTGTTAACTTCAGTTAAATATAACTAGTATTAAATTGATAAGGTGGTAGCTGACGTACTGCTGCTTAGGGTAGAGGGTTAACTTGAGTGGTAAATACTACTCTAAGTTGGAGTTTATAACTCCAGGCTGGATGCAAGGTTTAATCCTTACATTATTTTCACTTGTTCATTGTTATTTGTATATAGTTTTGACATCCACAATATATTTTGTACATTCATTGTCACTACAAACAAAATTGAATCCTATACGAAATCCCATAAGAGATTCAATAAATACAGCTATATTTAAAGGTACACCTAAAGGAGGAGATGTAACATTACTTATCTTGTTATTTGTTATTTTGATCATAAGATTCTTAAGTTTTAAAAATGCCAAATGACATCTTTAAAAGGAATTTCTTTAAACATTAATGGATTGAATAATCCATGTAAAAGGGCAAGCCTAATAAGATACATTAATTTACATAAGGCCAACTTAGTCTTCCTACAAGAAACCCATCTCTTGAAAAAAGATATTGATAAACTAGCCACAAACAAATATACAGTATTGGTTAGTTCAGAGCACACTCAGAAAAAAAGAGGAGTGGCTATTTTATGGAATAAAAGTATGCCCATTCCTAAAACCATTAAGTCTTATCAGGATGACAAAGGAATGTTTTGTATGGTTACAATACAAATTAATGGGAAGACTTGCACTTTAATTAATGTATATTGGATACCTGGAATTGGTATTAATACAGTGAAACATCATCTTGATAAGATCATATCATTCTCTATAGGAGATATTATTTTAGCTGGTGACTTTAATTGTATACTACATGAAAGTGATACTACCACTATAGGAAAGAGAAGAATTACATCTAATGCAAAACATTTAAAGGATTTTGCTAATTCTTATCATTTGAATGATATTAATAATCAGATAGATTCAAAATCATTACCATACACCTTTTTTTCTAACAGATACAAAACTTATTCAAAAATAGATAGGGTCTTTATTTCTAACCAGATGGTAACAGATTTAATTAATTCCAAAATCATTTCATGTCCTATATCTGATCATAATTCAATTGTTTTGAATTCATGATAAAAATACTCATAATGTTCAGATCAAAAGGATACCAGCATACTTAACTCAACTAAAAGACTATAAAGAATATATACTTTCAGAAGTAAAACATTTTTTAGACATAAATAACACTCCTGAAGTCTCCATTGTTTATGTTTGGGATGCCTTAAAATCATATCTATATGGACAAAGTATCAGATGGTATAATAATAAAAGGAAATCTTGGGATAAGGAATTGTTGGATATTCAAAGTAAATTAGACTCTTATAAACATAATAATAAAGAAAATATTATGGACAAGAAAGTTATTGAAGAAATAAACAAACTAAATGAGAAATACAAAGAAATTTTAACTCATAAAGTTAAAATAACTTTAGAGAAATACAAGTTTTGTCTTATTCAATAAGCCCCAAATACTTACATAGACTTAAAAATAAAACAAAAGGTTGAATAAACAAAACCATATCAAAGAAATCTTTTCTCTAAGGAAAAGAAGAATGTTTCTAGTATACCAGAAATACTAGATGAATTTAGAAATCACTTTCACAAAATTAACCATAATAATATTAACATGGAACCTAAAGATAAAATAAAGGAGTTTATAACCACAAATATGAATAAAAGCTTAATAAACAACAGATTAAACTATTGGACAAGAATATTTCATATACAGAAGTTATTACACAAATAAATAAGCTTAAATCAAACAAAGCACCGGGTAATGATGGTATTATACCAGAAATATATAAAATCCTTTCTAAAAATACATATTCATTAATACATAAGGTTTTTATTTTGGCCCAAACTGAGTTAATAACCCCCCCATCTTGGCAATATACATTTATTTCGCCAATTTTAAAACCTAATAAAGATCCAACTAGATGTTCTTCATATCGGCCCATCTCATTACTTAATGTTGATTATAAAATGTTTATGAATATCTTTGCTGATAGATTGAAGACAATCATTCCCGGCATTATAGATATAGATCAGACAGGCTTCATTGTAAATAGAAATACTTTTGATAATATAAGAAGAACTTTAACATTAATAGATTTTGCAAATAGGAAAAAGAAAGATTTAACACTTATTAGTCTTGATATAAGTTCAGCATTTGATTCAGTAAGTTGGGACTATCTGTTTACCTTAATGAAGTGCACAAACTTCTCGGATGCATTTGTAAATCTAATTGAACATTTATACAAAGGAACGTTGGCTTATATTAAGGTTGGAACATATGTTTCACAAAAAATACCCATTCTTAAAGGTACAAAACAAGGATGTCCACTTTCTCCACTATTATTCACTTTAGTAATGGAGCCTTGGGCTAATTTGATCAGAAACAGTACTGACATAGAGGGTTTTGAAATAGATGAAAATACAATATCCAAAATTCAACTTTTTGCAGATGATGTTCTAATTACATCAGCAGGATCTAATTCTTCTATACAGTCTCTATTTGATAACATGATGAATTTTAAAAATATTTCTGGTTTAATATTCAATGAAGAAAAAATTAAAATACTACCTATATATACACGAAAAAATATTCTCATTAGTGATTTTACTAAATATGTACCCAATTCAGGTCAGATAATTTATTTAGGTATAATACTATCTAAAGATATTAAATCTATTATATATAATAATTATAATACCTGTTTTCTTAATATACAAAATCTTTTTAATACCTGGAATAATATGTTTTTTACTATGGAGGAGAGACTTACAATTATTAAAATGATAATATTCCCCAAGATTTTATACTTAATACAATCAATAATACTTCCACCTACAAAAATAATTATCAAGAAACTGAACACACTAATGTTATATTTCTTATGGGCACCTAATAGACCTAGGATTGCATTAAAGAAACATACTAATAGCTGGTCTCAAGGGGGTATTTCTTTTCCAGACTTTAATTTATATACTATCTCTTCTATTGTAAAAGTTATTACTTTATTAATAGATCAGTCATATGTCACAAAATGGAAAGATTATTGGGAGCTAATTAGTATACACTTCATGAAAATCTCCTTAACACATAAAAATATGATTGTAAATAACTCCATGTTATGGTTACTAAAGGAATTTTGTACTTCACCTATTACACCTAAACATATGGTTTGTTACCCATTAAATATTATTATTAGTTATCGTAACTTTATATTCATGCACCCTAAGTATAGGGAATGGAATTTTATTGTATTTCCTATAATGTATACTCAGGGTATACTTTTGTCATCTACTTCTGAAGGAACTCATTTAGCTATAGATAATGATCTAAAGTACTGGTATCAGTTGATATCTGATAATAAAGTTAAAAATCTAGATTTCTTAAAACAAGAATTTGATCTAAGAGAAACTTGCTGGTTAGAGGTTCAGACCTTTAGACAACATCTCATTAATAAAATAGATTTAATGTCTATAACTGTTAAAGAATCTATTCCAACACTGATTGATTACTTGATATTAAATTTACAACATAAAGTTTCTGATAAAGGTAAACTTTCATACATACATAAAGTTATCAGACAAGAAACTTTTTACAGTGTAGATTCATACTGGAATTATTTCACTTCTATTAATGGGGACCCACCAAATCAACAAGATAAACAATATATATTGGAATCTGCTTATAGAACTACGTCTTCCATTGTCTGGAGACTTTATACATGGAAATTTTTACATAGATCTTTTTATACACCTTTGATGATGAATAAAATAAATAATAAAGATAATCTATGTAAGAGATGTAATGTAGAAATTAATGCTGACTGGGCTCATATGTTTTATGACTGTATAAAGCTGAAAGAATACTGGAAGTCAATTAATGAATTTTTGCAGGCTCTTTTTACAGATAATTTCATTATTTCTAAATCTCTTATATTATTCAACACACCTGTACCTCAAAGTGTTAAAAAGGTTAAGCTTCCCGTGTTATGGTCTATTCTAGCAGTGGCTAGGAAAATAATAACTAGAAATTGGATTTCAGATACACCTCCTTCGTTCAATGAATTTAGAAATGTTATGAATATAGTGTGCCATATGGAAATAAACACAATTAGGACTAGAACAAATAGAAAAACATCTTATTTTATTGTATGGGATAATTTACAAAATTTGTTAAAAAATTTTAATTTCAATAGCATGGTATTTTAGTTTAATTAATTGTTCTGATTGTAGTGGATGTCTTTGTAAATAGTTGTTTTGTTGAATATTATAATAATACCTATTTTTAATTACTTGTATAAAATTGTTATATTTCTCTTATATGTTAAAACAATAAACCTGTTTTGAAAAAAAAAAACATCCTGAAAAAAATCAAAATATTTCTCTCTAAATTATGAAAACATCTTTCTGTATTTTGGAAAACCTACCACCTATCAGTGTCAGTGGCACGGTTACTCTGGAAACTTGAGATTTTAAATGATGGCAATATATCTCTTTATGAGTGCTTCTCTGTTGAAATATTTACAGAAATCCAAACAATTAAGCCTATTTTATAATTAACAGAGTAATACTCAGTATTTCTCGAGTAACTTACACAGATTGGGAACATGTTTTTTGATTGTCATTCATTGAATAAATATTGTTTTGAAATTAATTATTTCTTTCAAACAATTTTTAATGATACTTTTAGTTAACCAAGTCATTAGTTTTGATTAATGTACCCATACCACAATGTGTCCAAAAATTAAAATATCCTTTACTGTGGACATTGCTTGCCATTGCACATAAAGCCATAAGAACCTACTGGAAGAATAAAACACCACCAACTTTTCAAGATTTCAAGAAAATCACAGTGTTCGTGTCTCAAATGGAAGTAGCAACCATAAAGAAAAGAACTGATAAGACAACATCATACATCACTTGGCAGAAAGTTGACCAATTATTGGACAAAACAAATCGATCTGATTAGTCACCACAGCATCTTAATACAAATTGCATATTGTATATGGAAACATGATGTTATCGATTGTATACTTAGGCAATTGTATATAGCTTTTGTAAATAGTTGACTAGTTGATTATGTTGTATTATTTTACATTTCACTATTTATGGTTCAATCTGTTTGAAGATACGGAAAACATTTTAATAAAAATTTCTTTGAATAAAGATGAGCAACTTACAGTACAACTATCGATAATAATTTTCTTCATCATCTAATGTTTCAGCGGATCTTATGCTATAGTTTGTAACTCAGTGCATTTGCAAATGCTAATGTACATATGGAAATAATACATATCTTTATAACTGGGAGTAAACATCTGTCAGTATCTTCAGCATAGTATTTTATACACGGATAGCAACAGTACATATTTCTGCCTCCTACCATATACTATGCCCGAAAGACATGCGTGAATGGGTGTGCCTTCCTTGAAGATTGGGCATCGAGCTGGCACATCGGCACTGTAAATATCTACTGCCAATCATTAGCAGACCGGAGTTCCGCTGTGGTGACCCTAACCGGGAAAAGCTGAAAGAAGAACAACAACCATATACTATGCCCCTGAATAACATGTAGGTCACGTAGTTATATGAATACAATGTGAAAATAGTGGTTACTATCTCCTCTGCCCTGTATCCTAGTGGAAATACTAGAAATGTCTTGTCTCTTTTACCTTGTCTTTTCATATGTTGCCTAGTATTAATTGATGGTCACTTAAATAAGGGAGGCAGCCCAAAACATGTGATGATACCATAAAGAGTTATGGATGTTAAAAGGAGGAACACAAACAAAGTGAGTGAATGAGCTAAGTTTAAGATTAACAAAATAGATAAATAGACTTCTTCTCAGTAGTTTTAATATAAACGTAGTTAGTAATGTTTTAAACCTCTATAAAACATGTGTTTTCTGTTTATAAAGCATTATTTAAATATTTTTTGCAAAGCATGTTTTCTATCAGACTAAGAATCACAATGGGCATTTAAGCAATAACCTACAACTGGGTGTAGGTATCACAGGATTACCCCACAAATGGTATGGTTTAATCACAAGGGAAAAGCTTGACCTTACTATCCATATCCATAGACACAAATTTCCAACTTTTTGTATTACCTTTAGTTTAGTCTCCTCCCACATACCCTTATTATGGCTTAGCTGCCATAATACAACCCATTTTAATCCAAAAACCTAAATACTTCATCTTATCATGTCCCCATAAGTATATAGCCTGTAGGATACAGAGTATAGAGACAAGGCTTTGAGGCTGTCCACAGAAGATATTTTTCTGTGGAAGCTCTGGTTGTTGCATATGCCTGGTCAGGTACATACCAAAAGGGGAAAGGATTCAAACCCTGAACCATTGCCACAGTGAACTCCAGCATTAACACACTGCACTAACTGATGGATATTATTTATGCATATGGTTTGGTCTTAATGAAATTCTCTAGGTCTTAATTGATGCCTTAAATATGAAATATGAGTTTTTGTCCCTAATCTGAACTAATGTTTTACCTTCAGAAACTGATTCAAAGCTGCCACTGCTTTTACCATTGCAGCAAAATTGAAACAGGTGCCTGTAGTGAGGCATAGAGAACTACTTTGGATATTGTTTTGAGAATACCCTTTTTTTTAGATACCTAAGAATGTGTCTGGATCCTACCCTTTCACTGCATCGGGTACCTCGGATCCAAAAGCAGCTTTGATTCTGTCTCAGATATTTTCCTTGTCCCAGAGCCATGAAGTTTA
Source organism: Protopterus annectens (assembly GCF_019279795.1). Taxonomy (NCBI): domain Eukaryota; kingdom Metazoa; phylum Chordata; order Ceratodontiformes; family Protopteridae; genus Protopterus; species Protopterus annectens. The sequence continues at coordinate 1,370,374,754 of NC_056746.1, forward strand.
GAAAAGAAATTACAACGCCACAACTTTGACTCTAGGTTACCTCTGCTATGCTGTGGTTTGCTAGTTCATACTGCTTATCTTGAGAAGTAAACAACACTGCTAAGCAGTTATTGAAACTGGTTAGCTATATGTAAAACAAATAGCAGATCAGCTTTGTTGAACTGTTTTCTTTAAACACCAGTTCTTATAATAGCAATGTTTCATTGACCTACCATCTTATACCTAACGAAAGGTGCTATAAATTCAAAATCTGGTGAGGCCAAGCTGATCAGTAGGCCTTAAAACACCCCAAATTGCACTCCATTCTGCAAATGCAAGTCTTACAAATGAAATGCAAAAAACAATGACAGTGACTAGAACCTAACTATATGCTGCATTTATAAAACACAGAACTTTCTCCTTAATGTAAATATGTCACCAGACTCCATTTATAAAGAAATACTTTATCAGACCTAATGAAGTGCTTCAATTAAGAATACATTGCTCACTGCATTTTTAAATTGTCTATAGTTTGCTTTTATTCTATAGCCATTTTTTGTTTTTGCTTTTGCTGAGCAGGCCTCTGCAAATAAAATGCATAACAGTGACCCAGCATTCATTTGACTTGGTCATACTAAAGTGTATCATCGATAGTGCTGAGTAAAGGTGTGCCATCGACAGTGTTGTGTAAAGGTGTGCAATCGATAGTGATGAGTAAAGGTGTGCCATCGACAGTGTTGTGTAAAGGTGTGCCATCGACAGTGTTGTGTAAAGGTATGCCATCAATAGTGTTGTGTAAAGGTGTGCCATCGACAGTATTGTGTAAAGGTGTGCCATCGATAGTGCCGTGTAAAGGTGTGCCATTGATAGTGCTGAGTAAAGGTGTGCCATCGAAAAAAAAAAAAAATGTTTCCTGTTTCCATTACATCTCCATTTATTTTTATTGTTAAACTTTATTAATTGATGTACTAATAATTTGGAGCTTTTCTCCCCGGGCCTCTACTGAAAATGGACATATATCCAGCTAGACTAGCCCGGTCAACAAATGTAAAATAAAATAAAATAAATAAATAAATAAAATAAAGGTGTGCCATCGATAGTGTTGTGTAAAGGTGTGCCATCGACAGTGTTGTGTAAAGGTGTCCCATCGACAGTGTTGTGTAAAGGTGTGCCATCGATAGTGCTGTGTAAAGGTGTGCCATCGACAGTGGTGTGTAAAGGTGTGCCATTGACAGTGTTGTGTAAAGGTGTGCCATTGATAGTGCTGTGTAAAGGTGTGCCATCGACAGTGTTGTGTAAAGGTGTCCCATCGATAGTGCTGTGTAAAGGTGTGCCATCGATAGTGCTGTGTAAAGGTGTGCCATTGATAGTGTTGTGTAAAGGTATGTCATCAATAGTGCTGTGTAAAGGTGTGTCATCGATAGTGCTGTGTAAAGGTGTGCCATCGATAGTGCTGTGTAAAGGTGTGTCATCGACAGTGTTGTGTAAAGGTGTCCCATCGATAGTGTTGAGCAAAGGTGCGCCATCAACAGTGTTGTGTAAAGGTGTGCCATCGATAGTGCTGTGTAAAGGTGTGCCATCGACAGTGTTGTGTAAAGGTGTGCCATCGATAGTGTTGTGTAAAGGTGTGCCGTTGACAGTGGTGTGTAAAGGTGTGCCATCGACAGTGGTGTGTAAAGGTGTGCCATCGATAGTGTTGAGTAAAGGTGTGCCATCGACAGTGGTGTGTAAAGGTGTCCCATCGATAGTGCTGAGTAAAGGTGTGACATTGACAGTGTTGTGTAAACATGTGCCATCGATAGTGCTGTGTAAAGGTGTGCCATTGACAGTGTAGTGTAAAGGTGTGCCATCGATAGTGTTGTGTAAAGGTGTGCCATCGACAGTGGTGTGTAAAGGTGTGCCATCGACAGTGGTGTGTAAAGATGTGCCATCGATAGTGATGAGTAAAGGTGCACCATTGGCAGTGGTGTGTAAAGGTGTGCCATCGATAGTGTTGAGTAAAGGTGTACCATCAACAGTGGTGTGTAAAGGTGTGCCATCGATAGTGGTGTGTAAAGGTGTGCCATCAATAGTGTTGAATAAAGGTGTGCCATCGACAGTGGTGTGTAAAGGTGTGCCATCAATAGTGTTGAGTAAAGGTGTACCATCGACAGTGGTGTGTAAATGTGTGCCATCGACAGTGGTGTGTAAAGGTGTGCCATCAATAGTGTTGAGTAAAGGTGTGCCATTGACAGTGGTGTGTAAAGGTGTGCCATCGATAGTGTTGAGTAAAGGTGCACCATCTAGCATGCTTTGTAAAGGTGTGCAGTGTCTAGTTGTGAGAAAGAGGTGGTTTGTTCATAGCTTATTATAGAATAAGTGAGAACACAGTTTAATAAAAGGGGGCAGAGGAGTATTGGCACAAAATGTGTCACAGACTTGGTGAAGATTGATTTTGACATCAGGTTGATGCCAGGATAAGAATATAATTTACAGCAATAAAGAGCAGTGCAATTGTTTTCTTTATGTAGTAGGTAGGCAAATTCTGCTAATCAAAAACGAGAAGCCAAGATACTGGTCCAGTTAGAATCCAACAGAAACGTATAATTTTATTGCTATTCACATACATAAGGTAGCAAAAAAAAAAGAAATAAAAATAAAATGGTAGTTATTTAGACTTATATATTACAGGGATGTAGAAAATAGCATTTTGAATGATCCATTATTCATATACTTGTTCTGAGAACTTTATTTTCAGGGAATTAGCAGACTTTGCTATGACCTCCTAATTAACCGAGTGCAGTGAAGAAAACAAATGGTGCTCATTTTAGCAGAAGAAATATGGAAACTTCAAAACCTGGATTAGTTAACCATCTCTGACTTGGGACATTGGCAGCCACATGGAGGTAATGGTGCCAGTGACAGGCTCAAGAGAGGGCAGACTTTTAAGAAAAGCATAATTTTCTTTTTTAAAAGAAACTTCTAGTACAGCTGTTACTGAAGTGTTTTGGCACGAAGGTATAGTCTTCCATAAATAAAACAGACTAAAGAACCCTGGTGTCTGAAACAAGAAAACCGCACTATAAATTGTGCAAGAGCTGGTCTTCATTTGTATTTGCTTCAGGAATTGTAAGATATAATATGGGTTTATTGGTGAAACAGGTTTGGATTAGTGCCTAGTAGTTTTTACGTGACTCTTAAAAAATATATCAGTAACTTTGTGTCTTAGAGGCAGATGGAAAATTAATGCTGAAAAGGTCAAGCAGCATGATTTTAAATGCCATCATGGAAATGTTGCCATCTGGAATGACTGTGCTGATAGTGAAGAGATTACACTTGCATTTCATTAAATTATATAGCTTTGATGACAGAAAACTCATGTTGTCTTTCTAATCTGCCCTATTTGTATAAGTAATATCTTTCAATTGCTCCACCTATGCACCTATGGTCTCAGCTAACCTCGTCCATTTATCCACTACTCTTTCTGTGAAAAATACTTCCTAACATGTAGGTTGTACTTGGTAGCCTTAATATGATGCTCCGCCTCTCCTTTCTTTCTTCATGAGCTGCATGCTCCCTTAAGATCCTTGGGCAGTGCAGTCATGCCTATCACCAACTGAGATTAGATTTCGCTCTTGTGACCTGTCCACATACCTCTTGTCCTTCATTCCCTTTATTTTCTTAGTGCTAATTATTTGTGCCTTCTTCACTAGTTTAATATCCTTGTCATTATCTAAGCATCAGAACTGAGCATAGTTCTCCAGCTGTCTAACCAGAGATCTGTAGAAGGACAATATATAAAGTTTTTTCCTGGGGTCTAGTCCGACAATGATACAGTCCAGCAGAGGTATGACTGGTGTGAGGAGAAGGGGGACAGAAGTTGTTAGGTAGGTTCTTTAGCTGCAGCACTTGTACTCATATAAGAAAAAGAGACTGTAGCTTCTGTAATGAATACCACATTCATGAAGTTGCTGTGTTAGTGATTGTAGCAAGCAGTTGCACTCATGGGGTTGGAAGGGTGGCCTAATGGTTAAGGTGTTTGCCGTACATACACAAAGTGCAGGGTTTGAGTCTCACAAGGGATAATTGGCTAGGCTTAAAATGGCTTGCAAGAGCAGTTAGCTTAGTACTAATCTATGAACCTATGAACCTATGCAGTTACTATGTTAGCTACTATAGCAAGCAGTTGCACTCATGAACTTACTGTGTTAGCAACTGTAGCAAGCAGTTGGCTACACCTACATTATAGAGTGGAAGACCTTTATCTTCCCATTGGGTTGACAAAGCTGTCAATATTGGGGACTGAAGATGGATGCCAGATAGCCTAGTTATTGCTCTGCAATCTAGCATCTTCTTCGCTCTGGGAATAGTTTGCCTGTTTGCACTTCTGCTGTGGCCACCACACTATGACTATTTTCCTGATATGCACTTCTTAGGGTCATTCCTGTGAGATGGTATTAGACACACACACACAAAATCACATTACCTTTTCTTTTTTTTTTCCAACCTCCATAAACATGGCAACCCTAATGCAACAAGAACTTTGGAAACTACAGGCTTATAGGGGAAAAAAAACATTAAGACACTTAAGAATTTTATAAAAGAAGCAATTTAACTGAATATATAACTAGAAACCATGATAAATAACCTTTTTTGTGTCCTAGCACATTTCATTGCTCAAAATAAAGCAATAATTATAATTTCCTGGTGTACTTTGAAGCTTTTGTCAAACAAATCTACACAATTATTCATCTGTATTAGCACAGAGAGATAAACTCCTGACCATGTCACAGGTGGCCTCAGTTTGATTACCCTCTCTGGCATCTGTTGGAGTTAAAATGGGGTGGATGGATGTACGTGTCCTATGGGAGAGAGGGCAAACTTGGGCCTCAAAAAACTGTCTGTTAGTGTAGTAGCAGCAATGCAAAGATTGCCCTGGGACAAATGTACACCCTTCATTACTCACTAATTGAATGATATTTCCCTCCCCCAACATTTCCTGCCCCCCCCCACCATACTCAGAACACCTAGTACAGTAGCAGAGAGGAACATATGGAACCAAGTCTGACTGGAAAATGCTTGCCGCTTGGCAGGCACAACGGCAAAAAAATCATGTTAAAAAAGTTGCACATATGTTTAATTCAGTGCACACCACACTATTATTCATCATCATCCTGCTATGGGATGCAGTGCAGTCATTAAGTAGTACGTGTACAGTGATTACAGTCATTAAGTAGTACATGTACAGTGATTACAGTCATTAAGTAGTACGTGTACAGTGATGAACAATTACAAGGCTTTGCACTACTTTGGTGGTGTAATGTGTTTAAGGAAATTACTTTTGATATTGTGCATTTAAAGTGCATGAACTTTTTGATGGGATTTTTTCAGTGAATGTTATGCATGTTTACTCAGTTCCATGTGCATGTGTATATAAATATATATAGGTTCATAGATTCATAGGTAGGTCCTAGGCTATCTGCCCGAGGGCATTTATAAGCCTAGCCAGTGTATGTCAACTTTCGCTGCCCCATTAATTAACTGAGCCTCTGTCAAGAAGAGCCAATGAAGTGATCCCATGGGTGTATTTTCTGTTACCCATCCACTTGTCAAGGTTTCTCTTGAAGAGTGTTAGTGAGGGGCTCTGCCTAATGTAGTTAGGAATTTTGTTCCAAAGCATGGGGAGTCTCTGTGACAGGAATCTATCCCATCAGCATGTTCTATTTATTATTGTGGTGAGGTTTAGCTCACTAGAGCGAGTGGCTCACAGTAACTTGGATTTCTTTAGGTGGAGCATGTCCATCAGTTCTGATTTGGACATGGCTTTGTAAGACAGGCAGAGATCACCTCTGAATAAGCGATATGCCACTGAGTACAGCTGGAGATTTTCCAGCTGGGTTGCATAGGACATATGTTTGAGGCCAGTAATCTTCTTGGTGAGGTACTTTTGTGGTCTTTCCAGCTGTTGGAAGTGTCTTGTGAGGTACATCCCAAATAGGGCATTGTACTCTGTGATGGGTCTGATGAGTGACAAGTAGAGGAGTACTATAACCTCTTTATTTCTAGATATGAACCCTTTAGTAATTAGATGGGCTACATAGAAGGATTTCCTAACTACTTTGGCAATATGATTGTCAAAGGAGAGACTACTATCTTCCTGGGTCCCCAGATCTCTTATTACCTCTTCTGTATTAAGGGGGCTGCCATCTATGTGGTAATTCATGGGTGTTTTGTTTTTCCCAAATGGGATGACTATGCATTTTTTGGCATTTAGCTTGAGACCATGACTTTGACACCAGGTGTCCATCTCAGTAAGGCCCTTTTGGAGAATGTCCTTGTTAGCCAGAGAATCAATTATGGCTCCCAGTTTGCAGTCATCTGTGAACTTGGTTAGCCATAGTCCTCCTGCGTTTGCCTGTACTTCTGAGAAGTATATGCCGAACAGTAGGGGTCCCAGGACCGAGCCTTGTGGAACACCATTTGTGACTGGTTTAGAGTAGTTCCTGGAGCCCACTGTTCTTACCGTGTGAGTTATGTCTGTAAGCCAGTTGGCAACTCATCTCATGACGTAGGGGTTTATGTTCAGGCTGGTGAGTTTTTCTATAATTCCCGAGTGGAGAATAGTGTCAAAAGCCTTGGTGAGGTCAAGGTAGGCTGTGTGAACTACCTTCCCTTCATCCATGACCTTGGTGACTGTCTCAAAGAAGTCAACCAGGTTTAGTAGGCATGATCTGTCCTTAACAAAGCCAAACTGGGTCAGGTCAAGTGTTTGGAGGTTCCCAATGTCTTTGTTAATGAGTTCCATGATGATGCGCTCCATAGCCTTGCAGACCAGGCTAGTCAGGCTTATGGGGCGATAGTTACCAGGGTCAGTTGTGGCCCCTCCTTTGTGGAGTGGAATAACCATTGCTGTGTGCCATTCTATGGGCACATAGCCTGTGGAGAGGCTGAGGTTGAACAGCGTGTTTAGGTGGGGGGTTAGTTTGTTCTGTAGTTCCTGCAAGACACAGCCTGGGACACCATCTGGCCCCATTGATGCTGTGTTTTTGGCTTTCGAAAGGGCTGTTTTCACCTGTGATTCTGTGATTTCCAGGACACTACACTTTTCCGGTATTGTTGTGGGCCCTTTTGAAGGTGAGAGAGAGGTGAAGTTTGCACTGAATCTATCTGCCAGGATGTTGGCAATATCAGTAGGTTCAGTATATTTTGTGCTATTTTGCACTAGCTCAGAGCATATCTGTGAGTTGCCACTTAGATTCTTGACATAGCTAAAGAAGGATTTGTGGTTATCTTTCAAATCCTTGGCTATTTTTCTTTCAAAGTTAGCCTTGGAGGATTTTATGAGGGACCTTAGTTTCTTACTGATACTGATCAGAGATGTCTTTCCTTCTTGGGGTTTGCTTTTTTTCTGAACTAGTTTCCTCCTTCTATTGTATAGCCTGTTTATGGCAGGGGTCCACCAGACTTGTTTCCTTCTGTTAGGGGTGTGAGTCTTGGTTTTGCTAGGGATGGCACAATCCATGCATCCTTGTAGGTGCTCATAGAGTGCATTTGTAAAGGAGGTTCCTGCATATCTATATATTCACACTAAAAATGCCAGCACATTAACTTTGGCAAAAGGCTACTGCGAGTGTTCCAAATATTAATTTCAGAGCATGCAAAATAAAAAAATATATATTTTTTGCAGAGAGGTTACTCCCTCCCACACCCTGCTAATTATATATACTAACTCTGGAATCACAGAATCACCAGGGAAAAGACATATTCCCCTTCCCAGAGGACATAACAACAAGATGTCGAAAATGCTAATGGCGACACATTACCACACATTTACCAAAAAATAACCTCGGTAAGCAAAAATAATGAAAAAAACAGCATTGTTTCCGGGGGGCCAGGGGGCAAGCCCCTCGAACCACCTCTCCCACTATTAAACTATTATTCTAACTCCTAAGTTGCACAGCACCTAGGAATGAACATATTCCACAGCCCCGGAGATTGTGCAGTCTGGCACATTTGTTGACCATCTGCTTAGTTGACCAAATTTTGTCGACTAAATAGATGTTGACTAAAAACATATGTGAATAAATTTGACTCTCATCTCTCTCTCTCTATATGTATATATATCTATATATTTAAAATGCATGTATATATGTATGCACGTGTGTGTGTGTGTGTGTGTGTGTGTGTGTGTGTGTGTGTGTGTGTGTGTGTGTGTGTGTGTGTGTGTGTGTGTGTGTCTGTGTATACACATCCACAAGCAGATGTATTTCATCATTTCATACATGGAATTACTCAGGTAATGAAAATAAAATCTAATCAAGTATATTGCATACAACTTAAGTAAACCAAGCACAATGCCTGATGTTTGCAACATTATAAATTGCTGTAATTTACTTATGCTATATGTATACTCTGGGTGTTTCAACTTTATTGTGAGAATGTATTTATTATTGTATAAAATCAAGTGATGTTCTTCGTGTTTCACTGTTGCAGTCATCACATTTGGGTTATCTGCTTGCTGTAGCCCTCAGTCGGCCTGATTAACAAAGTCTTGGGTCCTGAATTGGTTGCTGTCCCTTCTTCGTGATGTCAGGTCATCAGGGGTATAAAACATGCAGCCGATGCCATTACATCAGTCTTTCTTGCCGTGCGGTGCCCGAAGCAGAAGCAGTTCACAAGTGCCAGTCAGCTGACTCCTGAAATTTTTGTTTTCGAGTTTCAGAACTGAAGTCTTCGACTAAAGCTAAGTACCCCATTGGGGAAACTTTTTCTTGCTCTAAACTGATGTCTGTAAAAGTAAATAATTGCATTACTTGTGGAAAGCAAATACCTCATAAAGATTTTCATTCATACTGTATTCCTTGCCTAGGCCCTGACCACGATGTACCTCACTCGGTTTTGTGCCTTATTTAAACCATGAACTATCCATCGTTGGTATATTTTTGCTTCTAAATATTTTGGTGCTTGGTTCAATTATCCTGATATGTCTTCGGTAAGCCATCCGACTACCGATATTCAAAAAAAATGCAAAGATAAAGACAGAGACAGGCCGCCTAGGTCCAAAGCTGCCGACGACGCTTCTCCTAAGCCAGTCGCCAGTTCGCCAGTACTCAGTGAGGCGCTTTTGCAGCCCCTGATACCCACTACTTTAGATTCGCAGGCCTCTACTGAGACCCATTTGTTGTCCGGTATGCCACGAGATGCTTCAACTGTGGAACCTGCAGATGTCTCTACCTTGGATGGTCCAGAGCCGCTGTGCAGGCACCGGCTTCTGAAGGTGTATTCAGGCCTACTGACTTGCCTATTAAACCAATGCCATCTTCTTCTTCAATGCCTAAAACTTGAACCATGCCTAGAAAACTGATGCCCAGACTACATGGTCAGGCCTCTATGCCTAAAATACAAATTATAAGAATGGCTGAAGACCTTATTACTTTAATCAGGGAAGCCAACCTTCCCCCTCTAAAAGACCTAGGACTGAATTTGCTTATGATACTTCTGATCAAGATTCTGAAATTTCTGTCTCATTTGATGACCAGGATTTACCCGTATCTATCTATGAGGATTCTGATGCAGAGGACTCTATTCCCTCTGCTTCTCCCCCAGAGGATTTCTCTTTTGGCGAAACCTTGCATACTCTTAGGGAGCATTTTCACCAGGAAAGTCAGGATTACTCTGATTCTAAAAAGAGGCTTAGGGATTTCTTACTACTGCCCCAGCACAGGTCTTTAGCCATACCTCCTGTACTAGACATTGTCGATCATAGGTTCATAGGTTCATACTAGGCTATCTGCCCCAGGGCATTTATAAGCCTAGCCAGAGTGTGTTTGGCTTTCGCCACCCATTTTAAATTAATTTTGCTACGCCCTTTTTCGAGGTTAGTATACTGTGCCTCTGTCTAACAGTGACACAGAAGTGATACCCAGGGTAAACCTACGATCCCCCATCCACTCATCAAGATTCCTCTTGAAGAGAGTCAATGAGGGACTCTGCCTAACCTGGACTGGGATTTTATTCCAGAGTGAAGGGAGCCTCTGGGTTATGAATCTGTCCCTCCAGCATGTCCTATTTATTTCAGTGCTGAGGTTCTAGTCTCTCGAGCACGTAGCTCGATGGGATTTGGATTTTCTGAGGTGCAGCATGTCCATTAATTCCGGGTTGGACATGGCTTTATACATCAGGCACAGATCGCCTCTGAGCAGGCGGTATGCCACTGAGTAGAGCTGGAGTTTCTTTAACCGGGCAGCATATGGCATCTGTTTGAGCCCTTTGATCCTCTTGGTGAGGTACTTTTGGGGTCTTTCCAGTTGCTGCAGGTGTCGTAAGGTACATCCCAAAAGGGGCATTGTACTCAATTATGGGCCTGATGAGGGATGAGTAAAGAGGCACGATGACCTCCCCTGATTTAGATGTGAATCCCTTCATGATTAGGTGGGCTATATAAAATGTTTTTCTAACCACTTTGGCCACGTGGTTGTCAAATGAGAGATTGCTATCAACTTGGGTCCCCAGGTCCCTAATTACTTCTTCTGTACTTAATGGATTACCACCTATGTGGTAATTTGTGGGCACTTTGTTTTTGCCAAAGGGGATGACTATACACTTTTTGGCATTTAGCTTGAGGCCATGGCTCTGGCACCAGTTGTCTGTTTCTATGAGGCACTTTTGGAGGATGCTTGTGTCGGCTGGAGAGTCAATTATAGCGCCCAGTTTGCAGTCATCTGCGAACTTGGTCAGCCACAGTCCTTCCATGTTGGCCTGTACCTCCGAGAAATATATACTGAACAGGAGAGGTCCCAGGACTGAGTTTTGTGGGACACCACTTGTAACTGGTTTGGAGTTGGACATGGCTCCAGCAATTCTAACCATGTGGGTTCTGTCCTTGAGCCAGTTTGCAACCCATCTAGTGACATAGGGGTTTATATTTAAGCTGGTGAGCTTATCTATAATGCCCGAGTGGGGTATTGTATCGAAGGCTTTTGCAAGGTCCAGATAGGCTGTGTGGACCACCTTCCCCTCGTCAATGGCCTTGGTGACTGTTTCAAAGAAATCGACCAGGTTTAAGAGGCAGGATCTGCCCTTAACAAAGCCGAACTGGGTAGGATCCAGTGTCTGTAGGTCCCCAATATCTTTTTTTATGAGGTCCATGATGATCCTTTCCATAGCTTTGCAGACCAAGCTAGTCAGGCTTATGGGGCGATAGTTTCCAGGATCCGTTGTGGCACCACCTTTGTGGAGAGGGACCACTGTTGCTGTATGCCACTCTTTGGGTACATATCCTGTGGTAAGGCTGAGATTGAACAGTAGTTTTATGTTTGGGTTTAGCTCTTCTTGGAGTTCATGTAGGACACAGCCCGGGACACCGTCTGGTCCCATTGATGCTGTGTTTTTTGCTTTGGAGAGGGTGGCTCTTACCTGAGCATCTGAGATGTCAGGGGGGCAGCACTCTGCTGGGATAGATATTTGCCCTTTTGGTGGGCAGGGGGGGGAGAAGTTTGCGCTGAACCCGTCAGCTAGGATGTTGGCAATGTCTGTGGGTTTGGTGTATTTTTTGTCATTTTGGACTAATTCTGAGCATATCTGGGAATTCCCACCCAGGTTCCTAACATAACTAAAGAAAGCCTTGTGATTACCCTTAGTGTCCTGTGCAATTTTTCTCTCGAAGCTGGCCTTAGACAATTTTATGAGTGCCCGTAGTTTTTTGCTAACACTGATCAGAGATGGCTTCCCTTTTTGGGATTTTGCTCTATCATGTAGCAGCTTCCTCCTTCTATTGTATAGTTTGTTTATGGCTGGGGTCCACCAGACAGGACGTCTGCCTTTGGAGGATTGGGTCTTGGTTTTATTTGGGATTGCATGATCCATGCATTCCTGAAGGTGTTCATAGAATGCGTTTATAAAGGATTCTGTGGTCTCGGCCGTATTTTCCACAGGCCCTGGGGCTTTGAAGGATTCCACCTCGGTTTTGAGGAGTGTGAAATTTGCTTTAGAGAAGTTTTTCACTGTGGTTTTCTGGGCAGGGGGTGGAGTCGGGATGTGAATATCCAGTGAGATTAGTTTATGGTCTGATCTTACCACTGAGGGATACACTTCTGGTCTGGAGCATAGAGTCCCCATGTTGGTGATGATCAGGTCCAGTATGTTTTCCCCTCTTGTGGGAGTGGTAACAAGTTGTTCCATAGCATTTGAGTTTATAAATTCTAGGAACCTTTGAGCTAGGGTGTTGGAGCTAGAGTAATGCTCCCAGTCTATGTTTGGGTAGTTGAAGTCGCCCAATATAATGGTGTTTGGAGAGACCTTCATATTTTCCAGTGTTCTCAGGAAGGCCGAGTGGGTTTCCTGGGTTTGGGAGGGTGGTCTGTAGCAGGCTATAAACTGGAAGGCAGTTTTACCCACTGTTAGCTGCACATGGATAGTCTCTGATGCTTCGTGCTGTGCCACCAACCTGGAGGTGTGGGTATCTTTGACGAATATTGATATTCCCCCTCCTTTTCTGGTTCGGTCCAAGTTTTGGGGCCAAAAAGCATGGTATGAGGTATAACCTGGTAGTGCTGGGGTGCTCTCGGGAGCCTTGAACCAGGTTTCTGTTACTGCACAGATATCGATGTTCTCCATGCTAAGGAGAGTTTCGAGTGCATGCATCTTGAGGTTTAGACTTCTGGCATTGAGTAGCATTACTCTTAGTTTCTTATCCCTTGTGATACCTATGGAGGTGGGTTTGTCTTTTGAGCATTGCCTAAAAAAGGCACTATGGGGGTAGCAAGAGCCTTTGCCAATATCCGAAAGCCCAGGGGTGACAGGTGCAAGCCGTCCCTAGCGAAGCATCGTGGCCTGTCGAGCATGTCATCCCAGGCTGACAGGCATTGGATCCCCTTTGAATGACACCAATACTTAAGCCAATTGTTGAAATTGATCATCTTGTCTTCATATTGTGGCATCATTCTTGGTGAGGGTAAGATGCTACTCAAGGTCAGGGTCATACCAGCCTGGGCCACATGCTCAGAGAGCTCCTCTATGTCTCTTTTCATGTAGTCCAGGGAGGTACGTCTCAGGTCATTCACACCAGCATGGACAATGACTGAGTCATATTTGTACTTGCCTTGGAGTGACCTGAGTGCTTGTGTTATGTGGCGGATCCTAGCGCCCAACAGGCAGCTCACCGTGACCTTCTCCTTGTTCAGCCTGGTGAGCGGGACGTCAGTGTGCCTGACGATAGAGTCACCTATTACAAGTGTATCAGGTGTGTTGTTTAGCCTTAAGGGCTGTGACTGTTCGGCACACTGGCTTTGTGAGCTATGTGTTGCACGTGTTTTGTTTTGGGGTAGTGGTTGCTTGGGTGTCTGCTTTGGAGGTCTCTGCTGCTTAGGCAGATTTTTATTTAGAGCGTCAGAGTATGTGTTTGTGTGTTTATGTGCTTGGTTTGCTGTCGTGGTAGGTCTATGTGAGACTGGAATTGTAGTGAGTGTGGTTTCCTTCTCCTCCTGACAGGTTTCACCAGTACTGAGTTGAGAGAGCTTAGCCTCCAGTTTGGCTATATGGTTGCATCTCTCACATGTGTTGGAATTTGTTGGGAGGAGGAGAGGGTTGTCTGTGTACATGAGACAGTTGTAACATTGCCTCAAGATTCCCAGATTCACCAGCTGGACCGGAGAGGAGATTGACAACTGACCTTTGGACATGCTAGAATAGTATTGGGAATTCCTTTATAATTGAAAAAAAAAGGGCCAATGGGAAACAAGGTACTCAAGGGGAGTTTGTGAGGGTGTAGTGCTTTTAATTTTTTAGTGCTGACTTATATGATTGCTTTAGTGAGCAAGTGCCAGGTAACTTAAATGCAATGTGTTACAGGTAACTTAAATGCAAAAATGACAAACAGTAACTTTCTTTCAAGTGAAACAAGGAAATAAGTACAGTAAGCAATGCAGATGTCACTAGGGATCCACAGAAGCGCTGAAAAGCCGCATTTTAGGTGGAATTAGCATTCCAGGGAAATAAGCAAACAAGCATACAAACAAAGCAAGATTCAGCAGGGCTGGATCTAGTCTATGCTACAGCAAACAAGGTGTACCAATTCCAGTAAGAAACAGTTCAAATATGCAGGCACTATAAGCCTTTAACCAGAAATTCCCAGCTCAGAAGGGCAAAGTCCAGCCTCTCCTCCCACAAGAGTGCAGACCACGAACCTTCTTAATGTAAAATAACTGGCCTGAAGCCCAAGTGCTTAAACCAGAACTAATACACTTTTAGAATAACAGACTCTGAGCCCTCAATCAGCAGTTCCCAACTTAGAAGGATGTAAGCTACCTGTCCTGCCACCACAGTGCAGGCCACAAACCTTCCTAATGTAAAACAACTGGTCTGAGCCCAAGTGCTTAATCCAAAAGACTTAGAATGATAGCTACACTTTAATCAAGTTACTACCAAGCAGTAATAAATACAATTGAATACTTTAAAGAATGCCTGGATTAGTGCTCAAGTTATACAAACAAAGCTAGATTCAGCAGGCCTGGATCTAGTCTATGCTACAGCAAACAAGGTGTACCAGTTTAGTAAGAAACAGTTCAAATATGCAGGCACTATAAGCCTTTAACCAGAAATTCCCATCTCAGAAGGGCAGAGTCCAGCCTCTCCTCCCACAAGAGTGCAGACCACGAACCTTCTTAA
>NC_056746.1:1370394375-1370409375 GCF_019279795.1 Protopterus annectens
TGCTTTCATTCGTTAGGTAGTGTTACGTGGTCGAACTTCTTCAGAAATACAGGTTCAAGCATTTAAGACTTTTCTCTGGCTATTGAGGGGGAGGGGTTAGCTCTGCCTTATCTGATCCATTTTAGTAAGCTTTTTACATTTAAGTTCCCATTTAAGCCTGGGGATGTGTCAGCCTGGAGTTTCACCTGCCATCTAAGTTCTCTGACTTCCAGCTGGGGGTTAGTATCACCGTGCGGGATGGTGACTTTGTCCAGGATTATGAAGAGGAATTTAGTGCAAACTGGGTTGGCATATTTGTGTTTTGCTAGAGCGTTTTTAGTATCTTGGTTTCTAATGGCTTTGTAGTTTTCCTTGATTCGGTTGCTTAGTTTTCTTACTGTTTTGCCTACATAGTAGGCTCCACATTGCTCACAGACTGCTAGGTACACTATGTCTGTAGTGTTGCAGTTGAATGCTTGCTGGAAGGTGAAAATTTGTCTAGGGGATTTTAGGGTGAAGTGTTACCCTTTGGCTGTGTAATGGCAGCAGATGCATTTGCCGCAGCTGTACGTGGCTGGAGGCCTCTGAGCATTAGGGGTGGTGTTTGGAGGTCTGCGTCGAGCATAGCCTTAAGAGATACTATTCTCTTGTAGTTGAAGGCTGGGGAAGGTCCCAGTGCTTTTTGTAGTTTGTAGCTGCTTTTAATAATCTCCCAGTTGTTTGGCAGTATAGTTCTGATGGATTTTGAGTCCAGGGAGATTGGCAGGTGGAATCTGGTGCTGTCTTTGGAGGCTGTGTTTCTCTTCATGTTGTGGAACCCATATCCTGATATTGGAGGGTATCTGAGGAGTCTATTATCTGAGATCTCCCTCTGGATACTGTTCATCAGTTTCATGGGGTAGTGCTTGTCAATGAAGAGCTTGGCTAGGAAGTGGCATTCTTGTATGAATGTTTCCTCTTCACTGACCATGTGGCTTAACCACACAAATTACCCCTTTACTATGTTCTTCTTCATGAAGAAAGGATGTTGGCTGGTGTAGTCAAGGTAGTTGTTGCAGAAAGTCTATTTCCTGTGTATGTTGGAGGAAAAGTTTTTGGAAACTGGATCTAGGGACAGCATGATATCCAGAAATTGGACTTCATTCCCTTTGCCTGAGAGGGTGAAGTTCAAAAAGTCTATGCTGTGGTTGATTCTGTCTAGAAAGGGGTCAAATTCCTCAGGGGGTCCTTCCCAGAGGAAAAAGATATTGTCTATATAGCGTTTGTATAGACTGGTGGACTCAAGCTCCGCAAGGTTGGTGAAGATGTCTGTCTCCCACCAGCTTAGGACTAAGGTGGTGTAAGTTGATGCCGTTTTGGCTCCCATAGCCACCCCTTGGAGATGTTGGTAGATCTGGCCATTGAAATAGAAGAAATTATTTTTCAGTACTATTTCTAGTAGTTAAATCCATGTTTGGACTTGGTGAGGTGGGGTTTGGTTGCAGTTAGCTAGGTATTTTCTCACACTGTCTAGCCCCTGTTGGTGGGGGATACTGTGGTACAGTGCCATTATGTTCAACGTGACAAGGGTGCAGTGGTTTGTAATTGGGAGTAGCTGGTGGATAGTGTTTAGGAATTCCCAGGAATCTCTAAGGTAGTACTGGGACTCCTGAACTATCGGGTTTAAGTAGTAATCCAGAAGTGCTGAGATATATTCCATTTTGGTCTTTTTAGATGCCAATATATGTCTCAGGGGTGGGTTGTTTGGGTCTTTGTACATTTTTGGGATCCCAAACATTTTCCCAGTTTGGGGAGAGTGTACTGTCATGAAATATAACTCCCAGTCGGAGATAAAGTCTTTCCCATAGAGGTCAACCAATGCTTTGTCTATGTTTAAAAAAGCTTCGATCAACGGTCTCTGGGAACACAGCTTTGTAGTATGCTGTGTTGGAAAGTGTGGCCTCCATCTTGTTGATGTAAGTGCTAGTGCCCATTAGAGTGATACCAGCTCCCTTGTCAGCCTTCATGATAATAATGTTTGGCTCATTTTTAAGCTGTTGTAATGCTTTTCTTTCAAGGGTTGAGAGGTTAAACCACTTGGTGCGTGGTTTCTTTCCAGGGAGGCTCTGATTTCATTCTCACAAATCTTGGAGAAGATACTGAGTGTATGATTGAGAGGAGGGTTAAATGTGCTTCTTCTCCTCGGTGGGCTGTTGGTATCACACACACACACACACACACACACACACACACACACACACACACACACACACACACACACACACACAAACACACACACACACACACACACACATATCGATAGATAGATACACATATTTTATTTTATTTTACATTTGTTGACCGGGCTGGTCCGACTGGATATATGTCCATTTTCAGCAGAGGCCCGGGGAGAAAATCTCCAAAAGCATACATTAATAACAGAGAAAAAAAAAACAATTAGCTATGAGAAGATTCATTAGCATATATTTGCCAAAGAAATATTAGAAATTAACAACAAAAACTAAAAATTTAATAGGTGTACAAATTGAGCATGATAGAAGAAATAGGGAAGTGTTAGTTGAAGCTTTTTAATCCGAAAAAAAGGAAGTACTTGTGAGAATATAGAAAACTAGTCACGGTTAGTACATGGGCAGAGCCAGTGGGTTTTGAGGTGAGATTTGAGTTGGGATTTAAAGCAGGGAGGAGAGGAGAGTGCAGTGAGATTGTCAGGAAGGGAGTTCCAGATTTTTCCTACTGTGTTTGAGAACAAAGAGTGTCCGGCCATGTTATAGGATTTACAAGTGGAAATAAGAAGTTTATTAGAAGAGCGTAGGCTTTTAAGATTGCAGTAAGGAGTAGTAAGAGTAGTGAGTATGGGGGTATTAAAGGGTTTATACAGTATTTTATGGGCTATGGAGAGTTGGTGAAATAAGATTAGGTTTTGTAGCTCAAGCCATCCTAATTGGATTAAGTTTATGCAGTGGTGAGTTCTAAAAGTAGAGCCAGAGGCAAATCTAGCAATACTGTTGTAGGCAACAGCCATTTTGCTAAGGTTAGCTTTGGACAGATTAGTGTAGATAGACGAGGCATAAAGGAGGGTGGAAATTAGGTGTGAGTGGGCGATGGATGGTCTGGCAAGTGGAGTAAGGAATGGTTTAATTCTGTACAATGAGCCTAGTTTTCTGTAACTAGTTTTATAGTGTTGTTAAGGTGAGTGTCAAAGCTTAGATTGTTGTCAATCTCCACTCCTAGGAGCTTGGTAGATGGGTCGGGGGAAATATAGGTGCCATTACTTGACAAGACAGAGAAGTTGAGTGGAGAGCATTTACGGGTGGGGGAGAAAAGTAATAATTTGGTTTTCTTGGGGTTTAAGATTAAGCATCGCTTTAGGAACCACATTTCTACAGTTTGGAATGTCTGTTGGGTGATAGAGTGAAGTTCGGAGGGGGAAGAGGCAGAACAAATCAGAGTAGAATCATCTGCATATTGTATACAGGTTGCAAGAGGAATAGTAGTATGAAGATCATTTATGAAAACTGAAAACAGAAGAGGGCCAAGAATTGAGCCTTGGGGAACTCCAAGGGAAATGGGTAGGTGGTTGGATAAGTTATTGTGCCAAAGAACTGCCTGCTGTCTGTTATGAAGATAGGAGTGGAACCACTTAATCGCACTTGTGTCTAGTGCAAGAGATTTAAGTATGTTTATTAGTATCTCATGACTGACCATATCGAAGGCTTTGGACAGATCAATAAAGAGAGCAGAGGTAAGGATGCTGTTATTCTGGTTTTTGTTGATGCGGTCAGTGAAGGAAAGGAGGGCAGTTGTGGTGCTGTGGAATGGACTAAAGCCATGTTGATAGTCAGCTAGTAGACTGTAATTTAAGAGGTGATTTAGAAGTTGCTTTTGGACGCATTTTTCCATGATTTTAGCTAGGGGGAGAGTAAGGCTATGGGTCGGTAGTTTGAGAGTTCAGTTGAGTTACCACCTTTGTGCAGGGGAATAATATGTGATATTTTCCAGATTGATGGAATGTAGCATTCAATGAAGGTTCTGTTAATTAGGATGGAAATGGGATAGGCTAATTTTTTAGCTGCAATTTTTAGATATTGAGCTGGTAGCTGGTCAGCTGATGGAGAGGAGGATTTCAGTTTATGGAGCAGAGAGCATATTAGAGATGTGGGTACAGGTTGCAGTTGAAATAAGGGAATAGAAGTATTAGAGGAGGTGGACATGGAGGGGATATGTGGGGAAAGTTGATTAGATAGAGACTGGACAGTTTCAGTAAAGAAGGTGTTGAAGGCATCAGCAGTTTGTTTTGGGTTGTTTAGGGAAGTGCCTAAAGGGCATGGGGTGTCAGAGTGGCCAGGCTTTAAGAGTCTATTTATTCCTGCCCAGAACTTTTGTGGATTATGTTGGTTAGCTTGTTGTAGATGGCAGTAATGGTTTCTTTTATCTAGATGTATGGCTGTTTTTGTAATGTTTCTTATTTGCCTAAAGTTTAGTTGGTCAATGGGATCTTTAGTTCTACAGTATTTTGTCCAGAGTTTATTTTTCAGAATAATTTTATGCCTTGTGTCCTTTGATAGCCAAGGTGCGGGTTTTGAGCTAATTCTGACAGATCTTGAGGGAGCGTGTGAGTCTAGAATAGACAGGAACTTTGAGTTGACGTATGAGAGAGCATCATCCAGTGGAAGGTGTTTAAGAGGGGACCAGTTACAGGCTGTAAGTTCAGTTTTGAAGGTTTCAGGGTTAAAGTTTTTATTAGTTCTGACCATTTTGAATTTAGTTTGGTTAGGGGTATCAGTTTTATGTCTGATTAAGTAAGTAAGTGCATGGTCACTTAAGTCATCAGGTAGTGTCCCTACTGTATAAGTTAGGTGGTGACGATTAATCAGAATCCAGTCTAATATGCTTTCTTTGTTATTAGGTTTGTTAGTTCTAGTGGGAGCTTGAATGGTTTGTATAAAACCACGGAGATTTAAGAGGGTGGGAGGGTCTACTGAGGTGCAGGTTATCCAGTTGATGTTGACATCGCCCAGGACTATGGTTTCTTGTGGGAAATGAATGGAGACCCAGCTGAGGATTTCTTCTAGGGTACTGATGTTATTTTCAGGGGGAAGGTATAAGCAGATTATGTAGCTGGATTTATGGGTATTAAGCTGAAGTTTGGAGATAAGGATTTCGGCATTACTTACAGAGGGAGGTTTGTCATGTAAGACAGTAATTTGCATTCCTGTTTTATAAATAATTGCTATCCCACCACCCTTTTTAGCTTTACGGTCCAGTCTGTGGATGTTATAGCCAGGGGGAATAATCTCACTGTCTTGGGTTGCTTGTTTAAGCCAAGTTTCAGACAGGCAAAGGATGTCAAATGAGTGTATGTCTAGAAGAGCATGGAGCTGGGTAATTTTATTATTAATACTACGGATGTTAAGGTGAGCTGCAGAGAGAGAGTTAGGGGGTTTGGAGAGTAGATTAGAACTGGAGGGTGGAAGACTGGTGGGGTTAAAAGTGGTAGTGTTATTTGGGCCAGGGTTGGGATGAATGTCACCTGCTTGTAGGGAAAGAAGTAATCTTTTTATTAGGAGTGAGGGTTTAGTGAAAATGTGTGGGGATTTTTTGTGTACATGATTACTGTAGGTAATGTGGACCTTTCTATGAAGTTTTGCAAGAAGGTAGCTGGGAGAAGAAATTATGTTAGAACAGGCTTTTTATATAGACATACACACGCACACACATATACTGTATATATATATATATATATATATATATATATATGTATATATTCCAAAAAATTAAAAATTAATTATAGCCAAGCACTATGCATCCAAGCTCTTACCTTTTGTTAAACTGCTACATCTAGGAATCAGAACATTGAAAAAGAAAAAAAATTGCATTTCTGATTGATGGGGGAAAACAGAGCAAAAACTTGCAGACATAATTTGCCTATATAATGGTACTGTTAGCAAGAGAGTATTTAGTACCTTAATGTGTAGGGCTGGGGGTGGGAGTATGGATGGAGTTCAGTTTAGCACACTTTATTATGTGTGCCAAGTCTAACCCTACTCCTGCCCAACACATTAGGGTACTAAACATTCCTTCCCTAAAGGTAGCATTAAACAAGACACATGGACACAGACACACAGACGCACACAGACACACACACACACACACACACACACACACAAACCACAGAAGTATCCCATTCCCTAACCATTACTGTAATAATAACCTACACACACACACCACAGAATTATCCCCTTCCCTAACTATTAACAATAACCTACACACACACACACACACACACACACACACACACACACACACACACACACACCACAGAATTATCCCTTCCATCCATAACCATTATTGTAACAATAACCTACACAGACACACAGACACACACACACACACACACACACACACACACACACAGACACACACACACACACACACACACACACACAAACCACAGAAGTATCCCATTCCCTAACCATTACTGTAATAATAACCTACACACACACACCACAGAATTATCCCCTTCCCTAACTATTAACAATAACCTACACACACACACACACACACACACACACACACACACACACACACACACACACACACACACACACACACACACACACACACCACATAATTATCCCCTTCCATCCATAACCATTATTGTAACAATAACCTACACAGACACACACACACACAAACACACACACACACACACACATTCTCAATCCAAATGCCAGAACTTTCATTACAACAAAAGTTTCAGCATTAATACCCAACACAAACTGCATAATGACACAAATACTTCAACAATCACTACACTCACAATCTAAACATCTGACCAATACTAAT
This sequence comes from Protopterus annectens, assembly GCF_019279795.1. Lineage (NCBI taxonomy): Eukaryota > Metazoa > Chordata > Ceratodontiformes > Protopteridae > Protopterus > Protopterus annectens. Next base: position 1,370,401,201 of record NC_056746.1, read on the forward strand.
AAAAAAAAATCAACAAAAGCTACTTTTACCCAAATACATTGCACCCATGTATAATATAAATTCGAGGGATTGTTCCTCTACTACTGAACCTTCATCAGACATCCCATAAGGGTCTTCATTAATCCTTTTTGTAATGCGATAGCCTGGGCTGAGGTTATCAGATAGCAGACAAAGATACAGTTATTTATTTAATGGAATGGGACAATAACATTACTGGGGATTCTACAGTGCTTGAGGTACATGGGTGTCCAGTCATACAATGTATTAGCCATCATCTTACTCTGCATGCAGCTGCTGAATGTCGACAATCCCCCCCCCCCCCCCAAATCAATGTGCTTGTCAGGAATATCATGTTCCAACTTCTTGTAGCAGAAGCCTGTACCATCTGCCAGAGAAGGAAAGCTGACAGTGGAAGCTCATTCCAACCCCACCAGCCAGCTTCTCAAGTCTACATGCCTGGTACCCATCCTTGGTGTCACCAGTGACACAGTCAGAGCTCCAGTGAGGCAGGGCTAGTCCAGTTTAGCCATATCACCTGCAAATCCAAAGTATCTACCATGCTTCCACATATCTAGCATTACACTCATTGCACTTCAGAAACTTTGCATATATTTACTTGTGCAACTTTCAGAACATAAGTAACCAAATGCTGGAAAATCAGAAGTGTCAGAGTACATGGCACAAAAAGGAATAAACTTCAGGTGTGTGTTGGAGACAATTGCAAGAGACCTGCTGCTTTGACGTAAACTTTGTTGAACTTATTCTGCTCATCTTCATCTGTGTTTGTCTCAGTCATACAAATTAAATGTTCAAAAATATGATGGTCTTTTAAATCTTACAAAAAAAACAAACAGATCACACAATTAACTTCAGTGGAATTATATGCATGCAGTTAGCAGACAGGTTTATTCTAAGTGAATCATGATACTTCTTGCTTTTCAAGAAGAAGCTGGAGTGTTGACTGTATAAGGCACTTAACTGAGAATTGAATAGTGAATAAATAGAAGTTGGGGAACTTAGTAAATTTACCTTAGTAAGCTTAGTATAAATATGGATATAGTTCTGGCTATAGTTTAAGCTGATGTTTTGCAGGTTGTGATATAACTCATCCAGGGCAGTGCCTTCTTTCTGTCTGAAAGAAATCTGCTTCACTTATAATTCTTGGCAGACAGAGCCTTGAACTGCTGATTATGTGAGAAGTAATTTCAGCCAGCAAACACAGTTTGTAAAGAAAACTTGTCAATTGTCAATGCATTCCTATCCCTTTTGTTACAAGCTGTGAAAAAAAATCTCCATATTGTAAAAACTTCATCATATGCCCCAGCAGCTCATTGGCTTACCACACATGGTAAGTAATTGATAACCAACCATGAGTTAAGGCAAGCAGTTTAATTGTCAAAGGATTTAACATAAAGCCTTAAAATTTCCTTTGCTTTAGTAATTTGATTGTATAATGATTCATGTTGATCATGGGATAGAATAATAAATTATGGTTACTTGATTGATCCATTACAGTCACCCCGATTAAAACCCTGGAGATTCAACAAGCAGCTCAATACAACTACCATACCTTATCCTGATGTTTGGTCATTACAAATTTAGTAATAGGTTTGGGGGCATTATGTTGCAGACCCCCTGCATGAGGGATGTAGGTGGCTTTGCTTGGCCCCCATGTGTAGAAATAATCACAGATCTGTTGGGTGATAAGCTGTAATGAAATAAATTGGATGCAGAAACCATCTGTACTGTTTCCTTCTGAAATATTTTGTTTTGAAGTTATTTAAAGTTCCTTGCTAAATGTACAACATGTATTTTTTATAATTAAAAAAAAATAGGATATATATTTATATATATATATATATATATATATATATATATATATATACACACACACACACACACACACACACACACACACACACACACACACACACACACACACACACACACACACTCACACACAGGTTTTGCCACCTACACCAATTTACTAGCATGTTCAAAACCTAACTGCAACCCTAACAAAAACATTAATCATAACCCTATCCCTAACCCTAAATGGCATACACACATTTTATTCTAACCCTAGTCCTAATGCTAGTACTACCACACAGACACACACACACACACACACACACACACACACACACACACACACACACACACATAAAGAGTCACACACACAGTCAGAACACCAAAACATTCTCCATTTCGACAGATCTTGTTCATTCTAGTGATAGAAAACTGTGCATCCATGAGTGTGTGTGTGTGTGTGTGTGTGTGTGTGTGTGTGTGTGTGTGTGTGTGTGTGTGTGTGTGTGCGTGTGTGTCAGTTCTAAGAATAAGTCTAGCCACAAGGAGCTGAGGCCTACACCCATTCCAGATACGGCTCATTGAACTGTTTGCTACTGATACCGCTAAGCCTGATTATCATAGTTGTCTAAGTTTAGCCCTTTTTATATGACATACCCCTATTTCATGTTAGTTGCTTGCATGATGAATAGTGTGCAATCCCCAATTTAAGCTTTCTTGGTTTTAAACCTTCTGTATACAAACATGCTAACTATACATTCATGTACATTTCAAGATTTATTGTCTCACCAATGTTGTGGCCTTCTGATAACTCTGTAACTTTAAATGATGCATTCCTGCAGTTCTGCTTAGAAATATGCTAAAAAGTTGGAACAATAGTTTGGCTGCTACAAAAGGTTGACAGTAAGTAGAACTTCAATTCTTCTAACATCTGGGGAAATACCTGTTACGGAAACTGTAATGTATGTACACATAGACATAAAACTTGGTCTTTTACAAATACAAATCCCTTTTCAGATTAGTTCTTTGATTGCTATTGTTTCTTCCTGGATTGCATATGAATATGTGAGGCATATTATTTTGGTCAAACATCTTCACAGCCACATTACCAACTCAGAAACATCTGCTGTGGGAGAGAATTCTAATGTTTTTAACAAACATTCAGCAGTTTACAGGCATATTTTATATTTATAGCAGTGAATAAATGTGATTTCTGTAGTAACATGAGTTGAAACAAAATCAAATTTTGAACTAGAAGGAAAGAAAGGGGTTGGGAGGGTGGCCTAATGGTTAAGGTGTTTGTCTTGCAAATACAAGGTGCAGGGTTTGAGTCTCACAAGGGATAATTGGCTAGGCCTAAAATGGATCACAAGGGCAGTTAGCCTAGTTCTAGTCTAAGAAAGAAATATCCTAAATCTTTAGTGTAGATGTTCCACTTCCAGCAGATCTCAGAGAAAAGTTTAAATGGAATATGTTTAGCCATATTTAACTCTGTTATATTCAGAATTATTTATGTATATACTGAGGTATGTATCTGCTGACATTCGTATGTACTCCACAGTAGTCAATGAAAAATTCTGTCTGGGGCATTTTGATATTTATTCTTTCAATAGGAAATTAGGGAATTAAGAGTGTTACTCATGGTTATTTTACAGTTAGGCCAGTAGAGGACAGTAGATTTATTAATTTCTGTTGAATCACTTGCAATTCCCTAGTAATTTTTTTAACTTGTGGCCGTGGTAGTTACTCACATGAAAAAAACATTGAGCCAGCTTTGTTTCTTACAATTATTCTGATCAAAATAATTATGGCTTCATATGCATCAGCCTACATAAATGGGAATATAGTCATTCTCGGTCTTTGTAAATAGCACTATTTATGTTTCATTTTATGTAATGTTTGTTACAGGTTATTGTAAATTTTATTACATTAATGCCGCAATTTGAAAACTCAGTATTTTTATGTAATGTTTTAGAATTTCCAAAGTACAAATAAATGTCCCAGGCAGAAAATAAACCAGAAAGAAAGGAAGTGCAGCAGCCCTGGGTTCATAACCTGCACAGAAGTGATTAAACACAACTGGAATTGTGCGATTAAAACACCTGCGAGAAAACACAGAGTCCAATTCCATGATGAAACAATTCAGCTTGTCAAGGATACAATGAGCATATTAATAAAAGAAAACACATAAATTCTACACGTCTAATGAAACACACAATTATTTAGAGTTTTACATAAAAAAATGTCATTGGGTATCCCCCCATTCTACTCAACAAGCAAAATTCTGTGAGACCCCCCCCAGAAGTATAGCTTACAGAGAAAGCATATTATCATAGTTCTGCTACCAGGTAAAGCATATTATCATAGAAACGCTACTAGTTAAGGCATATTATCAAAGTTCTGCTACCAGGTAAAGCATATTATCTTAGAAACGCTACTAGTTAAGGCATATTATCATAGTTCTGCTACTAAGTAAAGCATATTATCATAGTAACACTACTAGTTAAGGCATATTATCATAGTTCTGCTACTAAGTAAAGCATATTATCATAGTAACGCTACTAGTTAAGGCATATTATCATAGTTCTGCTACTAAGTAAAGCATATTATCATAGTAACGCAACTAGTTAAAGCATATTATCATAGTTCTGCTACTAAGTAAAGCATATTATCATAGTTCTGCTACCAGGTAAAGCATATTATCATAGAAACGCTACTAGTTAAGGCATATTATCATAGTTCTGCTACTAAGTAAAGCATATTATCATAGTAACGCTACTACTTAAGGCATATTATCATAGTTATACTCCCAGTTAAAGCATATTATAATAGTTATGCTACCAGTCCTTTGTGTTGACAGTCCGTCTACTTTTACATGACTGACACAACTCCAGTGCCTGATTGTTAGAAGGTAAGACTGTGATCAGATACTCCATCTAAGTACATTGCAGTTTTGCCAACTAGCTCAATGTAACCATTTCCAGGGTTGTGATTTGCTACTACTGTGAATTTCTACAGTGCGGATAAGGATGAAACTTTTACAGATCACTGGCAAAGATGCTTGTCTCCCCCATAGTACCTTTTAGGGTCTATATTAGTTTGCCAAAAGTTTATTTTGGTGAACACCTTTTCATCGACCCCTATACAGTGAAAATTACTTCAGCAATTCATTGAATTTACCAATGGGAAAGACATAGTTGGCAAACTATAGAACTTTGCCCTTTTCTACACTGTAGTACGATCTCACAGTTGGTATATATAGTTGGGGGGCATGGGGGGGTGAAGCCCCCAACAGGTGCGTTCAATTCACTTAAATGTTGGTCTGTCATGCTGTGTACAAGTATTTCATTGCCCTTGGTAAGTTCAGTGAATTGCTGAAGTGATTTTTGCTGAATAGGGATTGATGAATACGTGTTCGTTGAAAAAAAATGTCGGCAAACTAATGTAGACCCCCTTTCTTAGGCAATGCCAAACAACAAAACTTCTGACATAAAGAAATCCACTAAAGTCAAACTCAAGGTCAGGCTGCGTAATGCTAGGAGTTTAAACAGTAAACTGCATTCCCTAGAAGCACTCCTCACCTTGGAAGATGCTGACATTTGTGTAGTCACAGAACATGCTGGAGAGACAGATATATCTCCCAGCGATTGCTGCGTCTCTGCAATAAGCTCCCACTCCATGTGAAGCAGAGTTCCTCAATGTCCCTATTCAAGTGAAGCCTAGACAACTGGATGGATGACTGTGACAGTAAATTCATCCCAGGGGTGGCACCTATGTCTCTCATGGACAGGGGCATTCTTTACTGATCACAGTATCGATCTGCTAACAATGACCATCTAAACTTGGTCTATAAGGGCATTCAGGTTTTTACATGGCTAGGCTTTTAAAGGCCCCAGGGCCATTAGCCTAGTAACCTCCTATGAACCTACAACAACCACAGATGATTCTTCCGTTGGATGGCTTTTGCATTGTAGATATACTACTGGGTGTCTTCTCCATTTGAAGAAACTTGTCTAAGCATAATCCCTAATGCATAGTTTGAATCATTAACCAACACAATAACATCTTGACTTTAATCAAGACTAGATAGTAATGAATGTCCACTCAAGGCTTTCCTAAGCTACTGCAATGTCTTCTCATAATCAGCTGTCTAGATATAGCCTGTTCCTTTGCGTGAGGATATGGTACTATAGTTAACGATAAACTTTATGAAGTACCTTTCCATCCCTGGGAATGCCCTTACCTATTTTATGGTAATGGGGGGAATGACATGCTTGTATAGCTACTACCTTGGCAGACTCTGGCCAGATATTACCATCGACTACCTGATGGCCAGTGTAAGATATTTCTGCCATTCTTACCTGGCATTTATTTCCCATAATATTTAACCTGTCCTTTTTCATTTACTTAGTACCATGCTAACATTTTGAAAATGTTAATGCCAAGATCGGATGTAGATTGCAATATCATGTAAGTAAAATAGCATAGTTAGACCCTGACAGGATGTGATCTATTAGCCTTGGAAACATTACTAGGACACTGTACATGCATAAGGGCATTTTGCTGAAGTCCTATCAGTTCATAGGTTCATAGGATGATACAAGGCTATTGGCTCAGAGGCCCTTATAAGCCTTGCCAAGAATTTCACCCTAGTTCCCTCAAAGTCAGCACCTGTTTCCCCTGTTCAGTAGTGACACAGGTGGGATCCCAGGGGTATATTTTCCTCTTCCCATCCAGTCATCCAGGTTCCTCTTAAAGAAGGCTAGAGAGGTACTCTGCTTGACATGGAGAGGGAGTCTCTTCCACAGATGGGGAAGTCTTTGGGACAGAAATCTATCCTGCCAACAAGTTCTATTAATGTCATAGACCAGGTTAAGGCCTTGTGTGTGAGTTGCATGAGTGGATTTTGTTTTACAGATCCAGATAGGGTGATAGACTGATCTCTGTCTTGCTGCCAGTGTTAATGGCAACTGCAAATAACATTTGGTCAGGTCAGTGGTGATCAGATACTTAGCCCCATACAACTGCTTATAAAATTAATCTTTGCTGGGCACAGGGTAATAATCTGAATCTGTATGACTATTTAATTTTCTATACTCTACAGAGAACCTAGTGTTCCCATCCTTCTTTTTCTGGCAGCATACTAACAGTGATACCCTGGAACTATTGGATTCATGGATTACCCACAAAACTAACATCTGGAATTGCTCACACATGGTTTTCCAAACTTTCTCAGGCACCCTGTAAGGACCCTGAAGGATTCTGACTGATTGGCCATTGGATCCGTGTATCAGTTACCTGTGGTTCCACCAGCTGGATATACCATGGTTGAGCAGGGAGTGTGTCACCAAACTCTTGTAATACTGCTTGGATTTCCTGAGCCTGGATTGAGGTTAGCTGCAGTTATGTAATACCACATTCACTGATGTGCCAGACTAAGCCTTAGTGAAGAAGGTCTGCTACAAAATCCCCTTTCCAATTGTGCTTGTACTGTACTGAAGATACTGATATACAATCAGTCTCTACTAGTGGCATGGCTTCAGCATGTTAGCCTGCTAAAGTTTGTGTTGCTGCCTCCTGCCTGCCATTTCCTCCACATAATTGTCATCACATGCATTTCTTACTCCAGTAAAAAATTCTTCATGTGCTGCTTAAGGCTATTTTTGCTGAATAGGAATGAACACCATTACATTTTGTATGACAGTATATTCTTGCCATTTGGTTATACAAAATCTTTTGCCATTGCTGTGTGTGAGCTGGGTGATCCTTAGCCCTCCCATAAGAGCTCATTATGTTTATCCCCAAAATTCAGTACATACTCCACAACAGACTTTTTGTGGGAGCCACCTTTGCCCTCTTATTCATCAAAAATGAATTCTAGAGACCCCCTCATCCTATACGATAAAGTAGCTCAAATGACAAAATTCCTTTAGATTCTTAGGGAAACCCTCTTGTACTGAAAGCAGAGAAGTGGCTTGAGCTTAGACCCATATGATAATGGTCTGACATCTTCTTTAAATGTAATGTTAAACCTCTCCACCAAATCATTTGTTGGTGGTACAGTACTTTGTAACTGGTTCACTCTACAATGATTCCTCAAATAGATCAGCAGGTCTGACATTAAGTTAGTACCTCTGTCTGTCTGTCAGCATTTCCCAGGGAAAATGCACCCTGTTGAAAATTTATTTTAGAACATTTACCGTTGTTTCTGTCTCAAAAAAGGAGAAAGCCGCAACCTCACATTACCTAGTACTATAATCCATTACCACCAGCAGGATAGACCTCTTACCCATAGGTAATTTGTTGTTCTAGTAGTCCACACAGTATCCATAGTTACCCTCTTTGCTTTTTATTTCCTGTCATACC
>NC_056746.1:1370414375-1370454375 GCF_019279795.1 Protopterus annectens
ATGTCAACAATCAAAGGAAATTTGGAGAAAGAATTCACAACAAAGAATAAGAGAAAGAGATTGGCAGCTATTACATTTGGGATAATTTAAAGGTCCCATTGGGAGTGAAGGATCATGAGGTAAGAGCTTTTATTCATATTCATAAAGAGATATTTTTTTACCTTATTTTTGAGATGGATTCTATTCTGGAAAGGTTTTTGGGGAGTATGAAAAGAAAAAGCATTTTAATCCGTGGAAGTCGTATGTGGCTAAAGCGTTTTGCAGAGAAACAAAAGAGAAAATACATGTCGACTTTAAACTGAGACTGAAAAAGAGACTTTAACGAGACATTAAGCAAACTTTGCAAAGAAGTTATTTGCATTAGTAAAGTATATGATAACAGAGGATTATGGACTGTGGATAGGACTGTCATATGGTACTGAAAATGGAGAAAGAAGAAAATCATTCATATTCCTAATATAATAAATGTAGAGAGTAACTGGGGTGATGTTAAATATTATGGACAATCAAAACGTTTTTTTTTCCTGTGGAAAAAAATATTATTTGATAAGTAACTGTGATTAAGAGGAAATGTTATATTTGTGGGGAAATAGGTAATGGTGCAAAAATGTGTGAATTGAAATGTTATAAATGTAACAAATTGGGCATTTATGGGTGGATTGTAATCCAGAGAAAAGAGATGAAGAAGAAGAAAACAAAAGTGAGGACAGTATAGAGAGAGAAGAAACCGTCTCGATAAAAGGTAATGAGGAAGTAGGGAAGCTAGACGGGTATACACATCATGATAAGGATAAAGAGAAAATAAAACCGAAGAAAATATAGAAGAATGCTTTGAAATAAGTGATGAGGAATATATAAACTGGAAAATAGTGAAAGGTAAAAACAATCCTATTCATAAAAGAGCAAGAGAAAAAGAAAGTTTAAAGGGATAAGTGTAGAAGAGAAAAAAAAGGGAAAGTGATAATGCAGATGAAATAAATACTTCAAATTTACAAAATTTCTGGTAAGCTACAACTTAGATATAATGCTAATTTGAGAGTTCTTTCAGTAAATCTAAATAGTATCAAAAATATAAGTAGAAGAATAAGCATTCTAAATTGGTGTAGTAAGTGTGATGTTGACATAATAATATTGGAAGATATAATATTTTTGACACAACAAGAGAGATTACAAACAAAGAAACTTTAGGGAAGAGATACAATATGGAACCTAGGAAACGAACTATGCTCTTGCATTGTTGTTCTTTGTAGGAAGTCAATGAAAATAGTGTATATAACATTTATAATGGTGGAAAGATTGTTGTAGATCTCAGATGGCATAATCAGATGCATAGAATTATAACATTGTATGCCTATGTTACAAGTAGAGAAAGAGAAACTTTATTTCATAAAATTCTAGATTAGGCAGTAATTAATATGAATATAATATTAATGGGAGATTTTAATTGTGATTTGGGAGGGAAGAGAAGAAATGATATAAAGAAAATTGCTGAAGTTATAAAATGTGGCAATTTAAAGATTTGGAATAATAATTTGTGGACATATAGTAGAGGCCTATATAAGACTGAAATAGATTATTTTACTATATCACATTGTTTAGATACAGCTGAGGGAGAGACATTTGTAACAGACTTTTCAAATCATTTAGCCATATGGCTAGAGATACGGGAAAATAAGGAGTAGATTAGATCGGGAAAAGGAATCAAAAGAATAAATGGAAAATTGTGGGATGAAAATGGAAAGAAAATAAGTAGGCAATTATGGAAACATCGCATTTTTACTACAATGCATTATAAAAACTGGTCCAAATGATGGTTAGCTTTTAAAGAAAAATATAAGAATGTGTTTTTTTTTCATAACAGCCAGATATAAGAAAGTAGAAAAATTATAAAACAATGCGTATAGATGGTTTAAAGGATTTGGAAAGGAATTATAGAGAATATTAAGTGACAGAATGGAGAATTTGTGAAAAGAATCAGGAGAGAATTAAAATGCATTATTTAAGAAAAGACATTACTTACAAGGTAAAGGTAAGAGGCATTGGCTTATCTGAATAGCACAGCTAAGCAGAATACTAATATAATGAGAGAAATGGAAGATGATACTGGAGAGGTAAGAAAATCTCAAGAACAAATTATAAATATCATAATAAATTATGAAAGTAAAATGTTTCAAGATAGAAAGAAAGTACAAAAAAGCATTACATGTTAAAAAATTAACAGAAGAAGAAAATACATTATTGGAAATTATATATCTTTATATAAATTAGATGAGGTATGTGGACATAAAATAAAGAATTGGAAAATAAAATGTGCTTATATAGAGCAGATGATGTACTTGGACAAGTTAATTTACAGTCAGTTTCAGAACCAGATGGAATAGGATACCAATTTTATAAGAACTTTATGGTTTGGAAGAAATGAGGTTTGGAACAGACCAATTTGTCCAGGGACATCTTCAAAGGGGGGGGGGTTAGATAAACAGAGTAGGAGGAACTGGGAGGATAGGGGGAGGATAGGGTTAAATAGGAATGGATGAGGTTTGGGAGGAAGTGAGGTAAGAGTAGGGAGGGGCTTAAAGGATGTTAGTCAAGTGTAACTGGAACAGAAGTCACATTTTGGCGTGAACTTGCAAAGTGCAGGCTATGCCCATGATGACCTGTAGATATGTCAGGAGAAAGGTAGGCCTCTGGGTCTTGGTTGGTGGCAGGGGGGTTGTAAGTAGGTATTTCTGGATTTATAAGAGTAGGAGAGGATCGATATGTCTGGTTGTTTTATTCAGATTTAGGGCAGTGTTCAGGGTTACTCTAATTAATACTTTATATTATAATACTTTACAGTATAATCTGCATTTGGATTCGGTATAGTCGAATGTCATTAAATAATAAATATAATGCATGTAAAATAAACATAGTTATGGCAGTAGTTGGTGATGGCCGATTCATTGGGGAGGCAGTTGGTGGCAGGCTGTGCATTATTATGTTGTCCGTCTGGTTTTTGCATTCATTGGTGGTTTAGTGTTTCTTGAGTAGTCCCCCCGGTTAGTGGGTTTGTGAGCTAAGGTTTCCTACCTTGCTGATGGAGAGTTTTGTTAGCTTACCTTGCTGATGGAGAGTTTTGTTGGCTGGAAGGAGCCGTCATGGTCTTTACGCGGGTTGCGAGTCATTTGAGGGTAGGAGGTTGCTGCAGCGCATGCGCGAGTAGCATTGACAAAGAAGAAAAAGAAAACTCGAGGAAGGCTGTTGTATGCTGATGGAAAATGGACTGCTTCTTTGGAGCCAGTCAGTGATCCCACATTCTCAGTTATGTGAAAATGCTGTCCCTGTCCACAAGAATAGCTCTTGTATTAGCCGTGATTCATTTTAGGGGATTTGAAAGGGACCTATTATCCTGTTCTCTCACTGTGCTGAAGTTTTAGAGAAGACTGTATCCATGCAGCTACAGGAACACATTGAACTCTTTGCTTTTCATTTTAGCTGCCATTTTGGTTTTAGGAAAGAGTATTGTACTAATTCAGCATTTCTGTCTTTAAACAATACAAGTTACCATACAGTCAGGCAGGGAACCACATGCATCCAATTTGTTGACCACTCCAAGACATTTGACCTTGTAGTTCACTCCTTACTCATCAAAAAAAAAAAAAAGTTTCCTTTATGGCCTCAACTTCCCAATTTAAATTTCTTCTTTGAAAAAGAAAAAGGTGTTGGAGGTTCCTAGTATTAAAAAAAAAAAAACAAGGGGAAGAGATAGTGAACCTGTAAATGAATATGTCGGTACAGTTGGGACACGTGGTGGATGACTGCCCTTGCAGGGTCTGCAGCATCTGCTTCATTGTAGCCAGCAATTGCTCAAGTTGGTTTGACTTTTTAGAGGCATGGCAGTCGTGGATGCAGGTGGAGATTGCCTGTGTTGATGCAGGTGGAGATTGCCTGTGTTGATGCAGGTGGAGATTGCCTGTGTTGATGCAGGTAGAGATTGCCTTTATTGTGTTGGGCTGGTCCTGTGCCTTGTTCCTTCCCTGCTTGAGTGGCTTCTAACTTGATGTGAGTTTTGTTTTTCTTTTTCACCGGTCAATGACCCCTATAGTAAAATAAAACTTTGATAAGATAGCAGAATCTTAGTTTTTAACAGAAAGAGGATGTTTCTTACAGGAAGGAATCCAAGGTGACTCTATTCCTCTGTAAGTTCAAAAAGCACAAATACTAAAGTAGCCTAAAGGCTCAGTTTTTATAAGCAAGATATTTCTTTTATAGCATTGGTAGACAGAAGGGTTAGGACACTAAATTAAAATAAAGCAAATCTCAGTAAACAGAAGTCAGTACTAATGTCTTTTGGCTTTTCCCGATTAGGGGTCGCCAGAGCGGAACTCCGGTCCACTAATGATTGGCAGTGGATTTTTTATGGTGCCGAGGTGCCAGCCCAATGCCCAACCTTCAAAGAAGGCTCACCCATTCACGCACGTACCTACCTGCATGTCTTTAAATGTCACTGGACCATGGGGAGGATATGCAGACTCCACACAGAAGGCGTTCCAGCCAAGAATCGAACTGGAGAACCTCTTGCTGTGAGGTGACAATGCTACTGCTGCACCACCACGGCCTAATAAGGTAAACAGAAGTCAGTAAACAAGCAAAACAGGAGTTAGGAAGATGTGATGGGAAAGATAAAATGAGGTCTTTGCTTTACTGTAATTTTTCCTGCACATTCTATAGGATACATTTTTGCTCCTTATGTATGCATATTATTTGGCTAAGAGATAAAGTTTCTTATCTTTTGGAAAATTAAGCCAAGATAAAAAAAAAAAAAAAAAAACACTTTCAGATTGGAGTCATAAAAGACATTACTACAGTACCAGTTATTGCAAAAAAAAATTAATACTGTATAGTTGCATTGCAAGAGAGCCCTGAAAAGGGAAATGTGATAAAAGACGTGTGTACCAGCTCCATAGCTCTACTTATGTCATGCAGTTATATAAATGAGAGATGCCTAACTGTAGGAACAAACAGTAGATAATCAGGAGGATTCTTGGTAACTTCTTGAGAGATTATTAACAGAGCCCCTAAGGTGAAAGAAACCACTTCTGATAGTTATTCCATTGATACAACTAGGGCAGGTAGGTACATGAATGACACAACAGATGCAAGGCACAATAAGCAAATCATTAGATTGTTGAGAGCATCTGCAGCGATAAAGGAGGTGTATGTCATTGTCCAGATAGTTATAAATGAAATGGAAAGGAAAGAGCGAAATTGGAAGGATCTTTTAAAATTGGTGAAAGAACTAAATTAAGCAAAATACAAACTAACTTTATCAGAGCTGTTGTTCGTCCATGGCTGCTTTGTTATAGATGGGAGTGGCGGTGGTACATTCCTTCCTGGGATGGCAGGTTAGGTTGTCCTTGAAGATATCTTGGAATGTGTGTTATATATTTTGGATGTTTTGCATGTCTTTTTTCTTTCTTGCAGATGGGGTCTTGGAACGCTAGCAGTCTTGGAATGCTGTGGCTATAATTTCGAATAGGTGTGTATAAGGTGGAGCCTTCTCTTTACATATAGCGGGTTTAATTTTGTCCTTTTCTTTATAGATGGTGGCGTGCTGAGTATCAGTTATGGTGATACACACTGAACTCGCAGATGATGGAAGCAGTGGCGATCGAGGAGGTTATACATGGGGAGCACAAGTGGGCAACAGTCACTGATGAAATTGCAGAGGTACGTAATCAAGTGGGCATGATTGGTGATCGGAGAGAAGGGGAGTCGGAGGTGTTGGAGCCATTTCAATGGATGCCACTGCTGCTTGGGTGTGCACAGGAAGGCCAGAGATGGGCACGTGCTGAGTGACCAGTGGTCAGCACCCTGATTAAATACCTTTGAAAGGTAATGGATGCTTTATGTGAATTTTGATGGTTGGACTAGTGTATAATGGGGTTGTGGATTTTGCTACTGGAGTGGTGTATAGGGGGTTATGTAAGGATGCATGTTTGGGTCAAGGTAAGGTAGAACTAGGGGTGTGACAGTGCAGGTATCAGTGGCTGTTGTCATTGATGTAATGGTGCATAAATGTGCTTGACTGGGGGTGTAATGTAAACAGTCACTTTCCTGCAGGAAGTAGTTAAAGGTAGTTGATGTTGAGGGGGTCACAGGGAATTTTATTTTATTCTCTCTTTAGCAAGATATGTCTAACTTGGTGCGGTTTGAGTAGAGTATCGACAAGTACAGGAGTATGTTGGGGGCTGGGTAAAGCAAGGTTGCGGATCTGTTATGGGAGGTCTGGAGGTTTTTCACAGGTGGGGTGGATGCACAGTAATTAAAGGCATAGGAAGTCACTAGGTTACTGGTGCTACGGCCCTTAAAAGTCAGTTTATCATATTTGTTTTATTTTGGGGGTAGTTACTAGGAGGTAAGGTAATCTGCTGGGGGAGGCTGGGTTGATGTCTGGTAGATGGTAAGTTAACAAGTGTTTGTTTTGTATTCATTAAGGCATTTCAAGGTGGGTAGGGTAAGGCCAAGGGAGGATGTTGAGGGCAAGCAAGTTATAGCAGGGTTTGATATTTGCTTAGAGGTAGTTTGGGGTTCTTACTGGTGGGAGGAGAGGCACCAATTTCAGGAGCGGCGGTAGTTGCTAGGTTAATGGCTCTAAGGTTTTGATGAATTAGCCAGCTTCAGGTAAGTAAGATTCCTTAATCCAGTGTGTACTGCATGTTGCTGTTATTTAAGAAGGACATGGGTGATTGTTACCTGTGTCCAAAGGGACATAGGTAGAGCCGTGGGGAGGGGGGGATTTACACCTCAGGTTTGGCACGACTATGGATGTTTTTCTTTTTTTCTTTGCCTTAATTACAGTTAACAATGTTGTTGGGAACTACTTGGTTGGGAAAAGAGTGATATATTTATTTATAGAATAGGCCTTTTAATGCATTTGTTTTATTTCGCATGGGTATCAGTTGTATCCTGACTCTGTGAGGTGTGGAGGAAATCGTACGGGTATTTTCGTTAACACATCTTACGTTTGACTGGTGTATTGTATGCAGTACTAGATGAATTTTATGGAGTTGAAGGAGATATGCAAGTGCTGGTGCATACTGTCATTAAGAAGTTGTGATTATGTGTGACTGAAGGATTTACAGTTTTTTCTTTTACAGATCCCTCGGAGGTTGCAAATGGAGAAGGGCTGACTGGGCATTACTTGGTAGGTTGAAGGAAGGTGACTTCAACAGGTGAGAGAGGGGGTCGAGGATGATGTCAGTTAATGGAGTGGTGTGAAAAGAGTTCATGATCTTCTAGCAAGGCAGCCACATGTGGAATTGTTTGTTATATTTTCTTCCCAATAGTTACAACATAGTGGTTTGTTTTGGGTGGGGAGCATCAGGAGTGAATTTACACTGTATTATTGGTATCTGGGGTTTTTCTTGGATTGGCTCAGGTAGGATTGCAGCCTTCAGGGGTAGGAGATTAGTGGGTTGCATTGAGTAAGTGGGTTCAGGTGATGAAGTGTAGCTTTGATTTACCGTACTTGAATGAGAAAGGGTATGGTTTATTTTCTACATTCTGGACGGAGTTGGCATGTTACTAATCTTGTTTCCAAGTTTGGTATATTGCTGGTGGCATTCAAGTTCTCTCATAGAGCTAAGAGGGGTCAGATTGCTAAAGCTATCATGGGATTTAGGTGCCTTACTGTTTATAATGGGTAGTTGGTGTTGGCAAGGTTGCTGTTAAATGGTATTTGAAAGTTTTTACATTGTTTCTACATGTCATTGGGCAAGTAAAGGGATTACTATGGGAAGTGTGGTTTTGGTGGTTGGGGGTTGAGTATTCCTGCTCCAGTGGCAGATCATGCCCTGGTAATCATTAGGTAATTGCCAGGGGCTGGTAATATCCTGGTAATTATTGTACACCAAATGATGTTTGGCCTTATTCCCAAATGGTGTCTAGATTATGGAAGTTTGGTGGAGAGAGGGGGAACAGCCTGGTCAGGCTGGTGGGTGGAGAAGAGGGGCAGGCTTGCCCTCTTCTGTTCCCCCTCTGGTGTTGGATGGTAAATTCAATAAGTTGGGAAAGGAAAGTGAACGGGTTACACTGCTTGATAAGTACATAAGTAAGTGGAGTAAGCTGCTTATTTGGTTGATGGTATAATGCATTAAATGGTAATGGAAGTGAATGGGTACGCTGCTTCATAAGTAAGTGAGTGGAGGTATGGACGCTCCTTACTGATCAGGATGAGCAGGTTTACGCTGTCCTGTCCTATGATAATGTTACATGGATGGTATTTCACCTGTATCATGTTTGGTTGAAATGAATGAATATTGGTTAACATTTATGTTTATGGAAATCTAATAAAGGTCGTTAAATAGGACACAGAAATAAATAGGACGTGCTGGAGGGACAGATTCATAACCCAGAGGCTCCCTACACTCTGGAACAGAATCCCAATCCATGTTAGGCAGAGCCCCTCACTAACTCTATTCAAGAGAAATCTTGACGAGTGGATGGGAGATCGTAGGTTTACCCCGGGAGTCATCTCTGTGTCACTACTAGACAGAGGCACAGCAAACTAAACCCTAAATGTGAGTAGTATTCTCATCCTAAAGGGTGGTGAAAGCCACACACACTCTGGCTAGGCTTATAAATGCCCTAGGGCAGATAGCCTAGTACGAACCTATGAACCTATGAACCTATAAATGTCATTCAGTGTGATGTGTTTCTTGAAGGGGACCGGGACAAAAAATACTTCTTAATTATGAATAAGTGCTTAAATAAAGGTTTTATGTATAAAGCTTTATGCAGTGGTATATTTACATTTGTATGGGAAAAAGAAGATCAAAATAAAATTGGCATACTTCAGGGATGTCCTACGAGTAGCATATTATTTGCATTAATTATGAATGTGTTCGTTAGAGATGTAAATTTGCATATGACTTATATTGTTTACATATGAAGATAATATTATACTGATTATGAGAAACAAAGTCTGGATAAAATAATTTATATGTTATATACATTAATGTTTAAACATAATAAGAATAACTTTAAATAAAGAAGAAAGTAAAGGACTGACAGATATAATAAAGATAGGAGGGGTATCTTTTTCAGTGAAATAAATATCTGTGTTAGGAATAAAATTTGGTGGTAAAAATGTAAGTGAGAAACAATGGAATAGGATAATAGATGTAATAAAGGAGCTTTGTTGCTTTTGGAAAACATACAAGCTATTGTTTAATAAAAAGGTTTACTTGATTAATCCATTTATACTAGAAAAGACTACATATTTAACTAGTGTCTATATATTGTCAATAATCTCTGAAAAAGAAAGTATTTTTTTCCTTTATATGGAGTTCGAGACTTAATCCAGTGAAGAGAGGAGTCTTATATATTGATAAGGAAGATGGAGGTTTTGAATTAATAAACCAATTGTTTATGCAGCTTCTTTGAATTTGTATGCAGTTTTGTTTTGGATAAATGATAAAAATGAGAAGTTAGTAGTAAAAGTACAAATATGAGAGGTATTGGGATATGTTAAAAAATTCAAAATAGGAAACAAGTGCTTAAATGAAGAAATGAGATATTATCAGGAAAAAAATATTTTATGGAATATAAAAGTTAATGAAATAGAGACCGAGATGAAAGTGTGGTATAAAAATATCATGATATATATTATTATGTCAATACTTGGTATGAGCTAGTGAATGAAAAAGTTAAAGCTGTAAAAGCACAAAAAGCGTGGTGTAATAAGCAAGTAGAATGTATTTTTTTGTAGAGATTAGTGATTAATAAATTACCAGTAAAAGGAAATATGCTATATAAAAATCAGTGAAAGAGTTTGTATATATTGTGGCAAAAAAGAAATTTCAGAATATGTTTTTTTACAATGTATACAGGTTGCAAAATTGTGGAAAAGCTACGTAAAGAAAAATTCTTTGAAAATATAAAGAAGGTAAATTAAATAAATATGGATATGATTATGTATGGATATTATAGCCGTAACAACATGTAATAAGCTAGAAACATATATAAAAGATTATTTTACATTTTGTGGACCATTTGGAATGAAAGGCTGAATGAAATCATGTTTAATGGTAAATGGAGACTAGCAGTAAATTTACGAAAAATTAGATGGTGGTTGTGGAAATAGGAGTGGGGGGTCAAATAAGGACAATGACAATAGAAGTGTAACATAATGAAAAATAAAATACAAAAAGGAAAGGAAAACTGTACACTGTATAAATTGTAAATATGTAAGTTTGTAAATAGTATTGCAAATAATGTTTTAAATAAAGAACCCCTACTCTTTCCAATAGGTGTTGTGGGATCTCTTACAACACGTTTTGGTACCTCAGTTTAGCATTTCATTGTAGGATGATATATGAATCCTACCTCCGTGTTTGGTACATATGCCATGGATGTATTAAGTCAGTTTGTTGAAATCCAGAGGGCTCAAAATAAACAGAACATACCCAGAAAGGGATACTACTAAATTAAACTGAAGTTAAAGTCAATAATGCAGACATTTTATGAGAGATGTAACAACAGTGATTCTGCAAAGGTTGCCACAACACAGCTGAGTGCCGGGAACCCCAAATCCCATACTGCTGCACAGTGACTCACATTTTCAGATATGAGCCCATACTTAAACAATGCTCCAGCATTGTTAATATATCTATCACTATATATATATATATATATATATATATATATATATATATATATGAATGTATGTATATATATATATATATATATATATATATATATATATATATAT
This sequence comes from Protopterus annectens, assembly GCF_019279795.1. NCBI lineage: Eukaryota > Metazoa > Chordata > Ceratodontiformes > Protopteridae > Protopterus > Protopterus annectens. The sequence continues at coordinate 1,370,425,129 of NC_056746.1, forward strand.
GAATGTATATATATATATATATATATATATATATATATATATATATATATATATATATATATATATATATATATACACACACACACATACACACACACACACACACACACACACAGAGCAATAGATAGATATCACTATGTTACTGACATTGTAATAGGGTTCATTTAACTTGTTATGATTTTTTGGAATATAATTTTCAGAGATTTCTAACCAGCATTGACTTCCCTAGTAATGCAGTGTTAATAGTGCAACAGGTAGCACACTCACCTTTGGTGCACAAACTATGGGTTTTATTCCCTCACCAGGTAGATTGATAATACTGCAGTGCAGTGCAGCATAAGGAGGTGCTGCATTCCTCAATGTATTGTCATTTGGATGTGATGTTAAACCAAGGTCTCATCTGCTTGAGTTTTGGTGGCTCAAGAGAATGTAAAAGATCCTATGGCACAAATCAAAAAAGTAGGGGGTTCTTTATTTTCAACTATTTACAATATACATATTTACAGAATCCTTACATTTCATACTATATTCCTTCATTATTAATTAATCTTTACATTCATACAGACATCCACACTTCTCTACACAGCCACCACTTAATTTTCCTTATTATATTTGGTAAAATTTATTTTCCATTGAACATTACTTCTTTTATTCTTTCATTCTAAATTGTCCATGCAATGCCAGATATTTTTTATCCAAATTATTGACATATTCTTTACTGCTTTGTTTATAAAAAACATACTAATTTATATCCACATTTATTTATTTATATTCTTGTAATTATTTAGCTATTTTATTTTCTATTTTATTTTCCCATAGATGTTTAACTCTTTTTACATGTTGAAAATATACATTTTATAAGGTTACTTCCCTTCACTGGTAACTTATTAATTTATAACCCCCATAAGAAATCTTGACATACAACATTTTTCATACACCATCCATTTCTTTCCTTTATTGCTTTAACTTTTTCTTCTGTCAAATGTTCCCATGGATTCAGAAAATAATGTTGTAATATAATGTTTTTATACCATATTTCCTGTTTTCTTCTATTCTGTCTTTGGTTTCCACAATTTTATTTTTTTCTTCATACATTCTTATTTCTTCATTTCTCCATTTTTTCACTCTTTCATTCATTTTAATTAAACCCATTAGCTTTTTTTTTTGTATTTTCCCTTAAATATACTTGTTACCAGCTTATTCTCTTTTTCATTTATCCATTCCAATACCTTATACAAATTTAAAGCTACATCATATAATATTAGATTCAATAGACCAAGCTATCTTTCTCCTTTTCCATGTACTAAACTCCTCTTTTGACTGGATTTAATCTAGTCTCCCAAATAAATTGAAAAATAACTTCAATAAACTGTTTTTTTTAGATCTCTTGTAACCCTAGCTATATATAATAATTTTCCCATCCATATTGTATTTATTAAATACACGTTCTTACTTAATGACATGCCATACCTATTCCACGTAATACTAAGCCCTTTAAATTTCTCAAAATATTCTCCCAGTGTTCCTTTATTATATCATACATTCCAAATTCAATTCTTGATGCTGATATTTTTCCGAAACTGTATCTCCTCCCATTCTTTATCATCTCTTATCCCCTTACATTTTCCTTATTAATGCTTAATCCAACTTCTTGCAATCTATTATGTACATACATATAATTACTTTTTTCATTTATTCTTCAATTTTTGCTGTTAATATTATATCATCATAAGACATAATAATAGTATGTTTCACTCCCATTTCTTGTATGTATTTACTTTTTTCTAATTCTTAATTTAGTACTTTTATCATACTATTAATAACTATTACAAACAAAATACTACTCACTGGACATCCCTGTTTTACACCTCTTTTCTTCTCTGTTTCTTCACTAAACCAACCATTTACTACAACTCTGATTTTCGTATTTTTATATGCTGATTCACATACTTTCTTAATCTTTATACTAAAATTGTGTTATCCCATTATTTACTATAAAATATCATACTGTATTGAATAAAATGCTTTATTTATATTGGACACTATTAATTGTGCTTCTTTTTGTCCTTTCTTAGTACCATCTACTTATCATTAATATTTGTTGTATTCCTTTAACCCCATACACATCTTCTATTATATAATTCAACTTATTTCCTAATTGTTTCTGTATTATTTTCATAAATAATTTCTAATCACAATTGTTCAACATTAGAGATATCCTAGTTTTAATTTCATTCTTTTCTCCCTTCTTCCATATAAATTTCATAACACCCTCACATTTTTTCATATTTAATCCCATCATTTAACCACTCATTAAATACTTTTTATTAATATTTCTTCTTGCTATTACATTCATTTCACATACATTAAATACTTTATACCATCCTGTCTGGCTGCTGAATTCACATTTATATTACATTATATTACCTTGTTTATCTTCATTATTGTAATTTATTGTTCTAATTATTTATTTATTTATTTATTCTGTAATCTGCTTTACTCTCTACTGACTTTGTCTTTTTATTCCTTTCTTTCTTATAATCTTTTTCACATACATAACAATGATGTCCATTACATTTTTATGTTCCTTTTCAATTTTTCCATTATTATTTTTATCTGTCTCATTATTCCACTGTCTTCTTTTACTTTATACTTAAATATAATGATACTTCTTCCTTATTTCCCTGCAAAAAATGTGCCTATATAATAATCTTTATTTCTCTTGATTCTTTTGATAAATCTCTTCTTCTTTTCTAAAATAATCTATTTTATGCCTATCAAGACTATTTAAAACAACTATTTGAATTTCTCTGTTTTCATTTTTATAATTTTATCTTTTCTTATTTTCCCATGTTAAATACATTCTTTTAGACATCTCTTTAAATATTATCCACCTAAATGATCCTTCCATTATATTATTATTATATATTCTTGACTTTTCTTATTCCATTTCTTTTCATTAATTCTCTTAATTCCTTTCACTAGTATAATATATTCTTTATTTTCATCTATTTCAATCCATTATTGCTAAATGAGCCTAAAAATACCTCGCTGCATCTTCTATTACAGTTTTCATAGTTTTAGAAAAGAATAATCTATCTCTGTTTGAAATATCCCTTTCTGATATGTAGTCTTACTCAGATTCCATAATTCTAACTTTCTGCATTTTATTATTTCTTCTTTTTCTATTGTCTTCTTATCTACTCTATAATTTTTGCTTTTTACATCTGAAATTACAATTAAAGTCTCCTGTTACTGTTACATCCATATTTACTATAACATAGTTTAATATATCTAGGAATAATTTCTCCTTTATATAGCACATATGTATATATTGCTATTAATCTATACACTTTCCCTTCCCATCTAAAATCCACTACAATCAATCTTCCTAATCTAATTAAAGTATAATCTAGAATTTGTATGTCTTTTCTATACAATATAGCAATACCTGAGCAACTTTCATAATCCAAATTCCATATTATACCACCTGGCCAAAATGTCTCTGTCTGTTATCTTTCTTCTTTATTTAAAATCTTAATATCTTCTAACACTACCAAATCTAAATCACACTTATTACACCATTCTAAAACTCCAATTCTCCTAACTATATTCTTTATACTATTAACATTAGTTGATAAAATTCTTTTAGATTATTTGCTACCCGTCTCTTTAAAATATGAAAAATTGTTTAATTATCCATTTCCATTCTTTTTAACTTTCATTCCTAAATCCTGTAACTTCCTTTTCCTACCGTTAACCCTTTTCCCAATTGAACATTTCATCTTTATAACTATTTTCACATTTCTGTTCTCTTTAGTAATGACTTATGTTCCACTTCCCTTCTCCCCTCCCCTTTATGTGTATTATCCATGTTCTCTTCTAGGTATGTATCATTACTTTTTCTTTTTTTTTTGTTTTGTTGTTTGTCCTGTTTCAATGTTTCTTTTTCATTTACATTTTGTTTTTCAACATCACACTCTAATCTGTTCTCCTTCTCACAATCCGTCCATACGTGTCCTGTTTGCTTATATTTATAACACATTTTTTTCACAATTTTTAGCATCATGACCAGTTTCCCACATACAGTAAATAACATATTTTTTATTTACAAAATGTCCCCCTTTCCCACAGAAAAAAAACATGTTCTCCATTGGCCTCAATACTTAACAATAGCTCTATGGCCATTAACATTAGTCAAGCTTGGAATTTGTACAATTTTACCATTATTCATTTTCAAAATTAGATTAAAGTCTCAAGCCCCTGTCCAAAGTTCTCTATTATCAATAACTCTTGAACTGTCCTTTACTTCATTACAAAAGTTCTTTAATCAATATTTTTAAACTAGCTTTCAGTTTTTGTTTGAAATTATATAGTGACTTTTTTCTGTGTTTCTCAAAAAAAGTCTTTATAATATATTTATTCCATGGATATATGTCATTTCTCTCAACATCATTTTTTAAAAAGTTTTCTAAAGTTTCAGCAGTCTCAAAAAATTTCACAAGTCTCTTTTTTGACTAAGATAAAATGTCTTACCTCCTGTGCCTATATGCCCAAAGGCACAAATATCTTGTTCCAAATTTCATACTTATCCATTCCTACTTCTTCTTAGTCTGAATTCTCAAAACATGTTTCTTCTTTTCTGACTCTTCCATCTTCTTTCTCTCCCTTCCTGCTTCCTTTTATATTCCACTTACCTCTGCAAATGATTTCTTCAGTTGTTCTTCTGCTTTGTTTAATTTTTCCATCATGTCACCCCATGATACTTCTTTTTCCATCTCCAGTTCACTTTGCTGTATTATGTTCTCCAATATATCATCCTGCAACCCTCCCAACTGATGGGTTGTAATTATAATTTCTTCACTTTATAATCCTTTAAAAAACTCTTGCTGGAAAAGTTCTTCTGTAGCCTCAGTCCAATCTCCTTTTTCTTCCTCTTGAACAACTCTCCTCTTCAACAGCTATAAACATCTCTACATAGTCATAATTAACCTCAACTCTGTTTTCTTTACATGCCATGTTATGTATGCTGTTCCCCCACCACCACTGCACTAAGAATGGAACAGGCATTTCACACTTGATGGCCACATGTACCTCATGTGTTATAACACAGTATGGGAAGTTCCCAAGTGCCCTGACCAAATTTCCTGCAGTGGTATCAAGAGCACCTTGGGTGTCCCTTTGAAAAGTAACTATTAGCCTCGTGGAGCTAACCCAGTCAACAAAAGATAAATAAATAGTATATTTCTGATTTAGTATAGAAACTAATGAATTATGTAAAAAGGGAAGTTTATTACTTTTTAGTAATACATTTAATTATTGAGTGAGAGAATAAAGGGCTAGTCACCAAAACAATCAGTGTACCAAAAAGTAAACGGCACTGCTGTAATGCAAGGAAAAAAGAAGTGCTGGTCACAGAAATCTATTACTGCATATGAATCTTAAAAAAACAGAGGAGGAAAATACAACCGAATATGTGAATCAAACAAGAACATCTCTCACAAATTACTTTTAATTATAAACCACAAATATGTATAGCAAGCAGTTATATAGCCAAGAGTTCTAGAATTGTGCATTATCTTCCAGAAAGTAGCCCATCTCTCCATCCAACCTCATAGTTCCTGACACTAGGTTGCTGGACAGTATTCCATTTTGCTACTGAAAAAAAAACATAAACAAAGTTTCTACTTCTAGAAGCAAAAGTCCTGAAATGAAAGGCTTACCTACAAACCCCAATCACAGTGCTTTGGCCCACATGCTGTCACTGTATTAGGACGCATTGCTTTGGACCACATGCTGTCACTGTATTAGGATGCATTGCTTTGGACCACATGCTGTCACTGTATTAGGACACATTGCTTTGGACCACATGCTGTCACTGTATTAGGATGCATTGCTTTGGACCACATGCTGTCACTGTATTAGGCTGCATTGCTTTGGACCACATGCTGTCACTGTATTAGGATGCATTGCTTTGGACCACATGCTGTCACTGTATTAGGACGCATTGCTTTGGACCACATGCTGTCACTGTATTAGGATGCATTGCTTTGGACCACATGCTGTCACTGTATTAGGATGCATTGCTTTGGACCACATGCTGTCACTGTATTAGGACGCATTGCTTTGGACCACATGCTGTCACTGTATTAGGATGCATTGCTGAAAGCTGCTACTTCTGCTGCGTACCTATTGTGACCTACATCACCAGACTTGGCCTGAAGCCAAACCCTACAAAGTCAAAGAATTTTTTATTTTTTTTGCTTCCATCTGTGCTGCTGATTTTTTACTGACTCTGGTACTGCTTGCAATGTCAAGTGTTTTCACTAATTTGGAACTCTAAAGAAGTAGCTCTCCTGTGAAAAAAATGTAGAATTACTGGTGTTCTTGGTGTCTACCCATGTCAGGCACTGCATTAACCAATTTCCTGACTGTCTGCTTTTTTCTGTACCTTTTATATCTCTCTGCTTTGAGTGTTGTTGTACTCCTTTTAATTATCCCCCCACATGTTCATTTGAGGTCCTCCCTTACAATTTCACTGTTGTTCATTCCGTATCATAACTTAATGCACAGGCACCTTGACGATCTAAGCCTCAAACTCCACCTCTTAGCTGTTAGAAAAATGCCTTTAAATAATAAGGACTTCCCTCCTCTCCCCATAGTATTGTAACACTCTCTCCTAATCAAGACTTGACAGTCCTGTATAGCTCATTATTTTACAAGTCTGACACAGAATAAAATAAATCCCTATAAATTCCTGTGATACAAGTTGGGCCAAAAGTAAAAATAAATAAATCCCTGTAAATGCTAATAATACCATACCCATATAGTGCCTTTTTAGGCAGTGTCCCAAAGACCAAAATTCCACCATAACAGCTACAAACAAATGCAATCTGAGGGTCATGCTGCTCAATGCTAGACGTTTAAATCTGAAGATGCACTCATTCAAACCTCTCCTCAAAATGGAAAATGTCAACATCTGTGCTGTAACAGAGACCTGGTTTAAAGAGGCAGACAGCACCCCTGCACTCCCAGGCTACAACTCATTCCATACCTTTCAGCCCCAGAATATGGCCAGAAGCTCCAAAGGAGATGGTGTCTCCATATTCTTAAAGGAGACGCACACCTCTAGACTGGTAGCCTAGCATAATGCATCTCCAAGTACAACTAACACTGGGTAAGATGGCAATACAAGTCATAGCCTGCTACAGAACCACAAACATGTCCCTCGACTCTCATTCCAACTTCCTAAGCACCCTGGAATCTATCAAGGTCCAGCCCAATACTCTCATACTGGGTGACTTCAACTACCCTTCCATCAACTGGGAAAACTATTCAAGTACCAATGTACAGGCCAAAACCAAAAACTAAGCGTCACAGTCCACAAGCGCAAATGAATCCAGTCCTTAGGATACCAAAACCAACGATTTATTGAATAATCCACAATAGTGCAGCAAAAACAAGCAATATAATGCTCCCAAAACGTTTTCATCTTCAACTTTATCAATATGCATGCAATTAAAATGTAAACCTACTTATATATCCCAGTTTCCCTCCAAAGGAGTCAATTATCCAATAAACCAATAAAAATGTTTAGTAATTTAAACAGTTGAACACCATAAAATTCATTAAATTCAGTGGAAAGCAAAAATACATGAATAATAGCTGAATAAGTAATAATAGCTGAAATGGTTATATTTAAATAAATTGTATTCAATAAATAATGATTACAATGAAATGTGTACAGTCTCTATAGACAATGAGTAAAATAAAATAAACCACAAACATGGAAAGGTAACCATTCTGAAGCTAATAGTACCATCTGGTGATTCAATCAAGAATAACAATTACATAAATTCATATGTTTTGATGCTTAAAATACTTAAAATGTTGAGTACTGAAATATAAATAATGTACAATGAATAAATAAAATTTATGCAAATTCATTAAGTATGATAAAAATTTATCTTTCTAATAAATATTTTTAATAAATATTTTTATTAAAACATTATACGTGAATACCTACAATTTTGCAGCCCTTAATTTTAGTACTGGTTTGAGGGAAAGCATTTAATTGAGCCCTGGACTTTTTCCTGCATCTAAAATCACTTGCCAGTATAGCTCTCTGTATTCAATCTGGGTTTCCCACATACCACCCCTTGGATTAACGGGTACCACATCTAATACAAAGAACTCAAAACTTTGAGTGCCACATTTTAATGAATGTTTGTAAAGTGCATTAGTGTCTTTTTTAACTTTCATATCATATAGGTGCTCATATATTCTTTGTTTGAGCTTTCTCTCGCTTTTACCTATATAAAATGACTCACATTTTGTGCAAGTGGCAATATAAATGATGCCCTTTGTGTCACAGTTTGCAAACGTGTCCAAAAACAATTTCTTCTTCCTAGCTTGCAAAAATATATGTTGACTACATGTTAAATATGCACAATACTTACACCTGCCACATTTAAATAAACCTTTTTTCTTTGTTTTGTTTAGTGAATTCTGGTCTTTCACCACAAACCTATTCTCTACAATATTTTTAATGGTTCTACCCTTTCTGTATGTACAGGTGAGTTCATTGTCAAAAATACCTTCCAAATCAGAAATCTTTGAAAAATTTTTCCATTCCCTCAAAAAGATCTTTCTTATTAAGTTTGAATTCCCATCAAATGTAGATATTAATCCTGGGTGGTATTCTTCAGTGAAAGTATTTGTAATGTTTAGATTCTTCACAATTTCAGGTTTGCCCAAAATTGGTGCAAACCTGTCCTTTCTGTTTTCTATCACTTCTTCTAAAACTGAGTTGAAAAGGTCAGGTGGGTATGCCCTTTTGTAAAACAGACCCCTTAAAAATTCCACTTCTTCAAGAAATAGTAAATCATCAGGTCATACGGCTTGCGCGTACCAGTTGTCCTTTAACAACCCCCTTCTTTTGATGGAAGGGGTGACAACTGGAGACACAAGTAAAAGCTGCATTGTCCAAAGCCAAGAATACAGCATCCATGGGACCTGATAATATCCCTGGCTGTGTCCTACATGAACTACAAAATGAATTGCCACTACATCTGTGTGCCCTGTTCAATCACAGCCTTACCTCAGGCCCTAACAAATGGTGCACTGCTACAGTCATCCTACTCCATAAAGGGGGAGCAACTACAGACCTTGGGAACTATCACCCTATTTGCCTGAAGAGTCTGGTATGGAAAGCTATGGAACACATCATCGTGGACCTGGTTAACAAAGATATAGACAATCTCTAAACTCTTGACCCTACACAGTTTGGCTTTGTCAAGGGGAGATCCTGCCTGCTGAACCTGGTTGACTTCTTTGTGGCAGTCACCAAGGCTGTGGATGAGGGTAAGGCAGTGCATACAGCCTACCTCAACCTGGCCAAGGCCTTTGATACCATTCCTCACTCAGGTATCATTGATAAACTCACCAAACTAGGCATCAATCCTTACATCACTAGATGGGTTGCAAATTGGCTCACAGACAGCACCCACAGAGTGAAAGTTGCGGATTCCAAGTCAGACTGCCGATCAGTCATGAGTGGAGTCCCACAGGGCTCGGTCCTAGGCACTCTCCTGTTTGGCATCTACTTCTCAGAAATCCAGACCAACACAGAAGGACTCTGGCTGACCAAGTTTGTTGATGACAGCAAGCTAGGAGTCATTATCAACTCTGCATGTGATGCAGAAATCCTACAAAAGGGCCTCTCTGAGACAAATGACTGGTGTCGGAGCCATGGTCTGAAGCTTAATGCCAAAAAAATGCATTATGATCCCCTTTGGAAAAAACTCAGTTCCCACGAATTACCACATTGAAGGGAGCCCACTGAACACTGAAGGGGCCATAAGGGATCTTGGCACCTAGGTCGACAGCCACCTCACCTTTGACCACCACATTGCCACTGTGGTCAGAAAGTCCTTCTATGTGGCACATCTTATAACCAAAGGTTTCGCATCCAGGAAGAAAGAGGTCATCATCCCTCTCCACTCATCCCTCATTAGACCAATCATTGAATATAATACCCCATTTGGCATGTACCTGACCAGACACCTACAACAGCTGGAGAGGCCACAAAAGTACCTCACAAAAAGGATCCTAGGCCTTAAACACATGTCCTACATGGACAGACTCAAGAAACTTCAGCTGTTCTCACTGTCTTATCATCTACTTAGAGGTAATCTCTGCTTGACTTAAAAGCTATGTCCGACCCAGCCCTACTTGAAATGCTACACCTAAAGAAATTCCAATCCCCCCACACCACACACTCCAGAAAACACAACCTTATTACCACAATTAACAGAACATGCTGGAGGGACAGGTTCATCTCCCAAAGACTGCCCATTTTCTGATATAAGCTTCCCATTCATGTCAAGCAGAACACCTTGCTGGCCCACTTCAAGAGAAATCTTGACAAGTGGATAGATAACAGAAACTTCACTCCGGGGAGCAGTCCAGTTGTCCTACTGGATATGGACAGTGTGAACTAACATCGGGTGGCATTGGGTAGCTGTAAATATACCACAGTTTGGACTCTGCAATCACTTAGAGAAAGGGGTAACACATAGTGGGAATTGCAGTGGCTAAGCTACAAATGACCTATCTGATCATCTGCCTAGTGATAACCTATAAATCCCATATGTCTATCTGTGTGTGTGTGTGTGTGTATATATATATATATATATATATATATATATATATATATATATATATGTGTGTGTGTGTGTGTGTGTGTGTGTGTGTGTGTGTGTGTGTGTGTGTGTGTGTGTGTGTGTGTGTGTGTGTTATGTCAAATTATCAAGTTATCAAGTTTTCGGAAACTCAAACTTCATATGGTCCAGACCATATGTTTAGCTTTCAAAAATTAAAAACATTTGTATGGAGATGGAGAATGCTCTGCATTGCTTGTCAGAGAATTTACCCTTTTCCACACTCTAGTACAATCTCTGAGTTGGTATATACAATCTGCAGGGAGAGTGTGAGGTGCAGAGGGGCTTGCTCCCTGGAAAAATATAGATTTATGCTGTTTTGTCTGACTTTTTGGAAAGCTGAATATATGATTTCGACCATATGACATTTGAGTTTTCACAAACTCTGACATAACCCCCCACAGACAATGTGTGTGTGTGTGTGTGTGTGTGTGTGTGTGTGTGTGTGTGTGTGTGTGTGTGTGTGTGTGTGTGTGTGTGTGTGTGTGTGTGTGTGTGTGTGTATATATATATATATATATATATATATATATAGTTACACTTCAAAACATCTAAAACTCATAACATCTTAATTCAAAACATCGAGACCACAACATCTAAAACCCAAAACATCTAAAACTCATAATATCGAATTTCATAACATTGAAAATGTATAATATGGAATAGTGTATCATGAAACATGTAAATGTCATATGATATCAGTATGAGATTTTGTAGTTTTTATTTATATAGTGTAGGAATTTATACTATTTATATAGTGTTTATTTTGCCACTCTGTATGTGGTTTTTAGACCATTCAGGTAAGTGATACAGACATTACGTATACATTCTTTATGGTGAGCGCAATACAGTTGGGTTAGGAAATTAACATTTTCCCACTGTAGTGTGATCTCAGAGTTGGCTTATTTAATTTACAGGGGGTGTGGGGGCAGAGCCCCCACATGGGGGTGCAGGGGCTTGCCCCCTGCAGAAACGTAGTAAAAAGTGTGTTTGTTAGTTTGGTGTTGTTATAGGTGGAGGGGATGTTATTTTCATGTGATTTGTAGTGTTCAATGTTGTGATGCAAAGTTTCAATGTTTTGAGATTTAGTGTTCTGGGTTTTAGATGTTCTAGGTTTTAGATGTTGTGGTCTCGATGTTTTGAATTTAGATGTTATGAGTTTTAGATGTTTTGAATGATAAGTATATATATATATATATATATATATATATATACACACACACACACACACACACACACACACACACACACACACACACACACAATATATACATATATATCAATAAATATCTATTCATATACAATACATCTATGTATGCACATATACATAAATGGATAGATGGATCTAGAGGTATACGGGTTCCTTTCAGGTGGTTTATCACTTTATCGAAGCACAAGTGGTCTAATAACTGATGTAATCACGGCTGATCCAATGAGTCTGTAGTACATTTTACCCATTAAAACTCTGATAATTAGTAAAGTATATGATTTTTTAGATCATTGACATTAACTTTCTTATAGATTTAGAAATAATTTTGCAACTTATTTTATCCGAATGTGTCGGATTGTGTGAGCTCGTGATGCAATCACAGTGCTTTGACTTTTCTTCCACTGTAGTGGCAGCCATAAAGTTATACCATTCATGCGGTACATTTAGGATGTAGAAATATGTTGATGGGCAGACAAAGCCTCCCACATGGTGGGCACAGTGGAGTTTGCTCCCATACAAAAAGCGTCTTTTCTGTTTTGAAGTTTTCTTGGGTTATATGAAGTGTGTTTACATCATTTATGTTCAGATATTCTGTATTTTAGATCAAGTGCCATATACTCACATATAAAACCATAATCCATGAGAAATATGCTATTTTTTGGGTTAAGCTCTAGCATATCTCATTGCACAAAATAAATTACATTTTAAAAAGTCGTACACTGCACCATACAGGATATATGCCTGGCTACACCCAAGATAATAAGGAAGGATTTGCATTCCTTTGAAAGATATCTTTGGCGATCTTCATGAATAATTCAGAAAAAGATATCTGTAAACTTTTAGCAGTTTTGTAAAGGATGAATAACAAGGATAAAGGGCCCATGCCGTATACCCGCTCCTTTACGTCAGAATTATTAATATATAAATGTATATAAACTCTAGTTAGCTACAAAGCTGAAGACCTTCAGCCTTGCACCTCACAGCCCATGTGAAGAATGAGAACAATTATTCACAAAGTGCCCACAGAACTGACAATTTAACAATCGTGTTTTCAATGTTATTATAGTCAGTAGGAAGCCACATGCATATCAGAATTTTATAGATGTATTATCCCCCTTACAACTGTGAATACAAATCATAACCCAACTGTTAAGTTTTCTATGCTGTATCCTGATATAAGGTTTGTTCACACAAGTTCATGGCCATAACCTGATCAATGGCTCCTAATGGAATTCTCATGGTCTTTTGCTGTAATCTGATATGACAATGTTAATTACTAAAACCTTTTCTGCATCATTAATACAAAAATACTAATACTATGGATCTCATTAAGAGAATTCATTGCCCACCTACTCACGTCTGTTGTATGTTGTAATAAATGTACATTTCAGATCTCTCCCCATCTGTGGTTTCAATTCAGTTAATTTGCATACTGCAACTCCTCCCCTCTCTACCCATTCATAACTTACACCTGCTTATAAAGAATGTTGAGTACTGTTATCTGTAAAATAATTTTGTGCCCTATATACCACTGAAAGTATAAATATTAAAAAAATATTCAAATGCAAAACTGCCATATAATGCTATATGGACATAAGCCATGGGGAAAGTAAAATCCCTGGGTTTTATTTCATAAGATTGTGGTGGTGTCAACACAATCTCAGTTTTTATTAAATAAACACATGGTATGTTTTATACTCTATTACAGCATGCTCCATTTCTTTCTTTTGTAACAGATCACTCAAACTTTCCCTTGGAATCTATTATATCTTACTGTTTTGTGTGTGTGTGTGTGTGTGTGTGTGTGTGTGTGTGTGTGTGTGTGTGTGTGTGTGTACGTGTGTGTGTGTGTGTGTGTGTGTCTGTGCATATCTGTGCATGCATGCATGCGTGCATGTGTGCGTGTGCGTGTGCGTGTGTGTGTGTGTGTGTGTGTGTGTGTGTGTGTGTGTACGTGTGTGTGTCTGTGCATGTCTGTGCATGCATGCATGCATGCGTGTGTGTGTGTGTGTGTGTGTGTGTGTGTGTGTGTGTGTGAGAGAGAGAGAGTGTTTTTTGTGTGGTAAATCTGCTAAAACATTCTATTCTCTCCTCCTCTGTATTCATGCTATTTTTCTGTTAATCAGTTAGAACTTGTGTTTAATAATGTGTGCATGTCGCCCTCTCTGTATGTTCACTTTTTTTTTTTCTGTTAACAGTTGTTAATATGTTTTCTTTTTCTTTGCATCGTCAGTTTTGCCCTTTTTTACCTACCTAGACTATATGTAAAAGTTGTGAAAGTAAACTGTTATTAACTCAGTATGCCATTTTGATGAGGTCATACCAATAAGCAAACATATTTATTGATGCATATGCTTGTCCCCTCATCTTCCCTGAACCATTTTTGTCCTGCCTTATTGCTTCCTGGTGCCATTTTGGCTAACTCTCATCATGAATGTGAATAACCTATTAATCAAACATCTGTTTAATTTTCCCCTGACTGTTAACAGGGGTAACTCTATCCTGTGAACTTGTCTATTCATGTCTGCTTATGTATTCTTTGTAAATACCATATCTGTAATATGTCTTCATTGTTTTTATTGTAACTGTTTACCTTGGAGCTTTTCTCCCCAGGCCTCCGCTGAAAATGGACATGAATCCAGTCGGACTATCCCGGTCAACAAATGTAAAATAAATAAATAAAAATAAATAAAATTCTCACCTCTAAACTGGTACAACTCTCTCTCTCTCTCTCTATATATATATATATATATATATATATATATATATATATATATATATATATATATATATATATATATATATATATATATATATATATATATATATATATATATATATATATATATATGCATGTATATATATATATATATATATATATATATATATATATATATATATATATATATATATATATATATATATATGTATGGGTCTACTTTAGTTGACCGAAACGCCAGTTCACCGACACGCAAAGCACCGAGACCAAACAACCGAAAACACACAATACTGACAACTCACAAAACCGAACACCATTACACCGACACACAAAACGTAAACTACACATTACACACAATTACATATCCACTAACCTTAACCCAAACCCTAACCCTAAGGTCCGACTCTACTGCACACTTACCCTACCCGCACCCTAACCCTAACTCACTTATCCCACCCCTAAACCTAAAGTCCGTCACTATCGCACACTTATCTTACCTGCACCCTAACCCTAACTCACTTAACCCACCCTAAAACATAAAGCCCGTCACAATCGCACACTCATGCTACCTGCATCCTAACTCTAACTCACTTAACCCGCCCCTAAACTACAGTCCGTCACTATCACACACTTACCTTACCCGAACCCTAAGTCCGACACTACCGCACACTCACCTTTCCCACACCCTAACCCTAAATCCCTCACTATCGCAAACTTACCTATCCGCTTCCTAACCCTAAATCCCTCACTATCGCACATTTACCGAGTCGCGCTAACACGTTGCCCATGTTGGTCTTTCGGCTGTCGGAATTTCACCTTGTCGATCACCTTCATTTTCGGTCGTTTGGTCTCGGTGTTTTGCGTGTCGGTGAACTGGCGTTTCGGTTACCTAAAGTAGACCCATATATATATATATATATATATATATATATATATATATATATATATATACATACAAAATATACACGTGTGCTTATATACTGTGTGTGTGTGTGTGTGTGTGTATATATCTATATATATATATATATATATATATATATATATATATATATATATCTATAGAGAGAGAGAGAGGGAATATATTTATACTACATTACATCAGACTACGTAAATGTCACCATTATGATTTTCCACTAATTTATTTATTTTTATTTTATTTTATTTTACATTTGATGACCGGGAAAGTCCGACTGGACACAGGTCCATTTTCAGCGGAGGCCCAGGGAGAAAAGCTCCATATAAAACAATGCTAAAAATAAATTTTTTTAAAATACATAACTGTACTCATAAGGCATGCAATTATACATATAGGAACATAGTAACACATTTAACATTTCTTCACATACTTATAAATCAGTAGCATCAGAATAAAACATTGTTTGGCAAGAATAAGTATTCAGAAAAACATCGTTTGTTAAGAATAGGTATTCAGAGGATAGTAGGTAAGAGGTGATCTTTGGCAGAATCCTTGCAACACTGCAATGTAAGTGGATTAGCCTGAGGAGTCACATGGGCACAGCCAATTGGTAAAATAGTGGATTTTGAGTAGTTTCGTAAATAGTGAAGCAGAGCTGGTAGAAGTTATGTGTTTTGGGAGTGAGTTCCAGATATTTGCTATTGTACAGCCAAAGAGAGTTTTACCTGCTTCATTCTTATTTTTGATGACATTTATGAGATTTCGGTTTACTGATCTTAAGGTTCGAGTGGTAGTGTAGGGCTGTGTTAGATCCTGTATTGCTGGAGTTTTGTTAGGGAGGTAGTACAGTTTGTAGGCTATGAAGAGTTGAATAGTAAGAAGTAGTTGGGGTAACTCAACCAGTTGAGCTGTTTGAGGGAGAGACAGTGATGAGATCTATTAGAGGCACCTGTAGCAAACTTGGCAATCTTGTTATAGCAAGATGCCATTTTGTTTTGTTCACTGTGGCAAAGATTAGTCAGGATTGGGGAGCCATACAGTAGAGTGGATAACAGGTGAGTTCTTGCAATAGTGGCTTTGGTATAATTGGTCATGAATTGCTTGTTCCAATATAGGAGACCAAGCTTTTTGTTTACTTTTTTGATTGTTTGGTCTATGTGTACATTAAATTTAAGATTGTTATCGATTACTACTAAACTAGGAGTTTAGTGTGTTATGTTGGGGTGATTGTGGTATTATTCTTGGAGTTTATGGTGAAATCATTGTTCAGAGGAGGAGATCTACCTTATCCTGAAGAGAATTAGTTTTGTTTTTTTGGGGTTGAGTAGAAGTTTAATGCTAGAAAACCATGCTTTGGCCAGTGTAAAGTTATTCTGTGTTATTGTTTGAAGTTTGCTTAAGGTCGGGGCGGTGGATATGATAGTAGTGTCATCTGCATATTGCACTATAGAGGCAGAGGGAGAGGATGCAGCTATCTGATTTGTAAATATGGAGAATAGAAAAGGACCAAGTATGGAACCTTGTGGGACTCCTATGGCTACAAGTAGAAGGGAGGATAGTTGGTCCTGCCAAAGAACTGCTTATTGTCAGCCAGATAAATAGCTGTTGAACCACGATATGGTGAGGGAATTTATGTTAAGGGTAGATAGAGTTTTGAGAACCATGCTGTGGTTGACCATATCAAAGGCTTTCGATAAGAATAAGAATACAGAGGATACGAGAAGTCCATTGTTTCTATGGGTGTTGACTATGTTGGTATATGACAGTAGTCCTGTTGTGGCACTATGGGAGGGTGGAAAGCCATGTTGAGATGTTGATATACGGTTATTTTTAGGAGGTATTGCATTAGTTGTGAATGTACTACTCTTTCTAGTATTTTTGATAAAGGTGATAAAATTGCGATTGGGTGGTAGTTGGTCAGCTCAAGGGAGTTGCCACCTTTGTGGAGTGGAATAATGCGAGATATTTTCTGCAGGTTAGGTACTTTGCATTCAGATATAGATGTTTTTATGAGGATAGACACTGGGTAGGATATGGTTTCAGCTGATAGCTGAAGGAAATCAGCGGGAGGTTTGTCAGCAGATAGCGTGGTAGGTTTTAGTTTTTTTGAGGAGTTTAGTGATAAGTTGTGTAGGTGCTGGAGACAAGGAGAAGCTAGATGGAGACTGTTGTATAGTAGGGTAGTAGGGGCTGGAGAAGGTGTGGGGCTGGTGGTGCTGTTTAGGGAGTTAGAAAAAGTTAGGACTGTTTCAGTAAAGAATTTGTTGAATTGGGTGGGGGTGTCTTCTTTGTTGGTTGGTACTTTGGGTGTGGGAGTGCCGGTTTTAACTGGGTGCAGTAATTAATTTATTGAGATCCAGAATGTCACTAGTCATTTCTGTGTCTTGTTCATATCTTTGTTATTCACTCTACAATCCCAATAAGTGTTTTTTTTTTTTTTTTGTATGACTAGTTTAGACTGTTAGCAAACTCTTCTCTTCATAAAGCCTGAGCGTATTATTGTCACTGAACTTGTCTTTCTCTCTCTCTTTCTTTTGCTATTGTTTACATTTAAAACATGCATAAATTTATGTTGTATTAAATGCCTTTTTGTCTTGTTTGCAGACTGGCTACATATATATATATATATATATATATATATATATATATATATATATATATATATATATATATATATATATGGGTCTACCTGATAACGCCGACACGCCAAAACACCGACAACTAAATAACCGACACCACAAAACCGAAAGTTCAAGAACATTGTGTTCATTTGATTTGAAGGATTTATGCAAGGATGCCATACATTAAGGTAAATTACAACCCACCAAATAAACAATGCTTGTACTGGGGATTAGACTTATAAAGAGTCAGAGCGGCTTACTGAACCAATACCACCGCTCATACATTGTAAATAGTACCATGGCAACTACTGCATGAAAATGTCTGTCTGTCAGTCTGTTAATAATAAGTAAGCCGATAACTGCTCTCAGGAAAATAATGGTAAATTGGAAACAACTTGCAAGCGAAGCAGTGTCATTTTGAACAACATAGAGCTGCATTTTCCCTTAAATAGGGGCTCTTGGCTCGCAGGCAGGTTAAGGGTTAAATAACAACAGAGTGTGTCCTAATTCTGTAATGAATATCTGGTTACAACACAGAAACAGATCAGTTAAAAGTCACTTCACTTTGAATTCTGAGACTGCAGTTAGCTAAAGAGTGTCCAAGGCATGATAAACAGTCTACAGAGAATCCAATTTATGGTGGATATGAGTCATAAAAGTGGCACATTCAGCCTCACCAGTTCTGTCATCTACTCACTGTTCAGTGAACATCTGTATATATCCAGTCTGTCTCTGCTGAGACCAAGATAATTAGCAATAACATTATACAAAATTATACAAAAGTTTAGTTTTTATGTCACCTGATATTAAAAATGTATTCACCATCCCCATTACATTTTATATAAAAAGGACACCTTATCCATTCCTGTTCCATGAATAAAAATTAGTTTTACTACATTGATTAGTTCCAAACAAAAAAGAACAAAACCTCATGAATGAGATTCAACTATTGTAACTTGCCAGCCATTGCCTGATATTTAGCCTTCTGTATGTTTTTAGACCAAATCACTTCCCTTTATCACTATAAACAGAAATACCTTTGCATTCCACACTATAAAAGAAATTAAAAAACCCTGAGATGAGAGAAATCACTTTTTTGCTTTGAAATAGGAAATACAGGATGTGTATTATAAATAGACATACTCTTGGCTTTAATTACGTTTGCTGTACCAGATTACGCAATCAGACCATAAGAATTCCATTAGGAACCATTGTTTAGGTTATACCCAGGAACTTGATTAAAAAAACCTCATATATGAGTCGAGTGCAGAAAACTTTTAATGGTTGTGATATGAACTGCATTTTGACTGGTAATGATTATAGCTGAGCAGTAGAACCCTAATTCACATGAGACTTCCTACTGACTGTTTTTCTTTCGGCTTTTCCCGATTAGGGGTCGCCACAGCAGAACTCCAGTCTGCTAATGATTGGCAGTAGATTTCCTACTGACTGTAATAATATTAAAAACACGATTGTAAATTGTCAGTTTTGCGTATATGAAATGTCATAATAGCTAAGCCCATTTAAGAGAAGTGAAGATATTCATACATAATACAGAGGTTTAAGTTTTCTAATACATGAATTCATATATGGGCTCCTGTCAGTAAGTCAAATTTAACTTGTTGGCCTTCTGAATGAGCCCGGAAAATTGCCATCATAAATAGCAATTGTGTGCCTGAATGTTGAGACACCTAGGGAAATAACACACTGTGGTATCCGCTCATGTGTGTGTGTGAGTATTTAAATACATCTGGTGGGGATGGGATTAGGGTTGGGTGCAGGTGTGCATGAGCATTGTTGTAGGGCTGGCTTTAGGACTGTTAGCTGCAGTTATGATTATGATACATGAGAGCAAATAGTGAAGTGGAGTGAAGCCCCGACATCGTCCTTACTTATGTATACTAATGCTAACCATAATCTACCTCATCCTTACTTGTGTATACTAACCCTAACTATAGTCTACACCATCCTTACTTATGTATACTAACCCTAACCGTAGTCTACACTGTACTTAGTTATGTATACTAACCCTAACCGTAGTCTACACCGTACTTAGTTATGTATACTAACACTAACCGTAGTCTACAACATCCTTATTTATGTATACTAAACCTAACTGTAGTCTACACCGTACTTAGTTATGTATACTAACACTAACTGTAGTCTACACCGTACTTCATTATGTATACTAACCCTAACCGTAGTCTACACCATCCTTACTTATGTATATCAACCCTAACCGTAGTCTACACCATCCTTACTTATGTATACTAACCCTAACCATAGTCTACACCATCCTTATTTATGTATACTAACCCTAAACGTAGTCTACACCATCCTTACTTATGTATACTAACCCTAACCGCAGTCTACACTACACAAATACTGAACACAAATAAGTTTGCTCACAAATATATCGTACATTAAAAGTACACTTTCATTAAATTGTGGCTTTCCTGACAGAGTGTTGTATTGAATATGAAATCATACCTCTCAACTGTATGGATTTTCGCTTCATCTTTCAATTTGTGTCTTTTTCCTTAGGCAATAAAATTAGTCATCCAAGGTAATGCAGTTCCAGGGAGTAAGAATGAGACAGCAGCCTAAGGTTAATGGGTCAGTAGTGGATTGACATTTTGGAACTGTAATATATAAAGAGGGTCTATATTAGATCACCGAATGTTTAGGTAAGCGAACAGTGATTAATCAACCCCATGTAAGCGAAAGCTTACAAAACCGAACTGTCAGGTAGTTACTTCAGGAAGTGAGCTACGCTTATGTATACTAACCCTAACCGTAGTCTACACTGTACTTAGTTATGTATACTAACCCTAACCGTAGTCTACACTGTACTTAGTTATGTATACTAACACTAACCGTAGTCTACAACATCCTTATTTATGTATACTAAACCTAACTGTAGTCTACACCATACTTAGTTATGTATACTAACACTAACTGTAGTCTACACCGTAGTTCATTATGTATACTAACCCTAACCGTAGTCTACACCATCCTTACTTATGTATATTAACCCTAACCATAGTCTACACCATCCTTACTTATGTAGACTAACCCTAACCGTAGTCTACACCATCCTTACTTATGTATACTAACCCTAACCGTAGTCTACACTGTAATTAGTTATGTATACTAACCCTAACCTGTCTACACCGTACTTACTTATGTATACTAACCCTAACCGTAGTCTACACCATCCTTACTAATGTATACTAACCCTAACCATAGTCTACACCATCCTTACTTATGTAGACTAACCCTAACCATAGTCTACACTGTACTTAGTTATGTATACTAACCCTAACCGTAGTCTACACCATCCTTACTTATGTATACTAACCCTAACCGTAGTCTACACGATCCTTACTTATGTATACTAACCCTAACCATAGTCTACACCATCCTTACTTATGTATACTAACCCTAACCGTAGTATACACCATCCTTACTTATGTATACTAACCCTAACCATAGTCTACACCATCCTTACTTATGTATACTAACCCTAACCGTAGTCTACACCGTACTTAGTTATGTATACTAACCCTAACTGTAGTCTACACCGTACTTAGTTATGTATACTAACCCTAACCATAGTCTACACCATCCTTACTTATGTATACTAACCCTAACCGTAGTCTACGTCATACTTAGTTATGTATACTAACACTAACCATAGTCTACACCATCCTTACTTATGTATACTAACCCTAACCATAGTCTACACCATCCTTATTTATGTATACTAACCCTAAACGTAGTCTACACCATCCTTACTTATGTATACTAACCCTAACCGCAGTCTACACCATCCTTACTTATGTATACTAACCCTAACCATAGTCTACACCATCCTTATTTATGTATACTAACCCTAACCGTAGTCTACACCATCCTTACTTATGTATACTAACCCTAACCGTAGTCTACACCGTACTTAGTTATGTATACTAACCCTAACCGTAGTCTACGTCATCCTTACTTATGTATACTAACCCTAACCATAGTCTACACCATCCTTACTTATGTATACTAACCCAAACCGTAGTCTACACCGTACTTAGTTATGTATACTAACCCTAACTGTAGTCTCCATCATTCTTACTTATGTATACTAACCCTAACCATAGTCTACACCATCCTTACTTATGTATACTAACCCAAACCATAGTCTACACCATCCTTACTTATGTATACTAACCCTAACAATAGTCTACACCATCCTTACTTATGTATACTATCCCTAACCGTAGTCTACACCATCCTTACTTATGTATACTAACCCTAACCGTAGTCTACACCATCCTTACTTATGTATACTAACCCTAACCATAGTCTTCACCGTACTTAGTTATTTATACTAACCCTAACCGTAGTCTACACCATCCTTACTTATGTATACTAACCCTAACAATAGTCTACACCGTACTTAGTTATGTATACTAACCCTAACCGTAGTCTACACCATCCTTACTTATGTATACTAACCCTAACCATAGTCTACACCATCCTTATTTATGTATACTAACCCTAACCATAGTCTACATCATCCTTACTTATGTATACTAACCTTAACCGTAGTCTACACCATCCTTACTTATGTATACTAACCCTAACCATAGTCTACACCATCCTTACTTATGTATACTAACCCTAAACATAGTCTACACCATCCTTACTTATGTATACTAACCCTAACCGTAGTCTACACCATCCTTACTTATGTATACTAACCCTAACCCTAGTCTACACCGTATTTAATTATGTGTACTAACCCTAACTGTAGTCTACACCATACTTAGTTATGTATACTAACCCTAACTGTAGTCTACACCATCCTTACTTATGAATACTAACCCTAACCGTAGTCTACACCGTACTTAGTTATGTATAGTAACCCTAACTGTAGTCTACACCGTACTTAGTTATGTATACTAACCCTATCTATAGTCTACACCATCCTTACTTATGTATACTAACCCTAACCATAGTCTACACCGTACTTAGTTATGTATACTAACCCTAACCGTAGTCTACACCATCCTTACTTATGTATACTAACCATAGTCTACACCATCCTTACTTATGTATACTAACCCTAACCGTAGTCTACACCATACTTAGTTATGTATACTAACCCTAACCATAGTCTACACCATCCTTACTTATGTATACTAACCCTAACCGTAGTCTACACCATCCTTACTTATGTATACTAACCCTAACCATAGTCTATACCATCCTTACTTATGTATAATAACCCTAACCGTAGTCTACACCATCCCTACTTATGTATACTAACCCTAACCGTAGTCTACACCGTACTTAGTTATGTATACTAACCATAACCATAGTCTACATCATCCCTACTCATGTATACTAACCCTAACCGTAGTCTACACCATCCTTACTTATGTATACTAACCCTAACCGTAGTCTACACCATCCTTCCTTATGTATACTAACCCTAACCGTAGTCTACACCATCCTTACTTATGTATACTAACCCTAACCATAGTCTACGCCATCCTTACTTATGTAAACTAACCCTAACCGTAGTCTACACCATCCTTACTTATGTATACTAACCCTAACCATAGTCTACACCATCCTTACTTATGTATACTAACCCTAACCGTAGTCTACACCATCCTTACTTATGTATACTAACCCTAACCATAGTCTACACCATCCTTACGTATGTATACTAACCCTAACCATAGTCTACACCATCCTTACTTATGTATACTAACCCTAACCGTAGTCTACACCATACTTAGTTATGTATACTAACCCTAACCATAGTCTAAACCATCCTTACTTATGTATACTAACCCTAACCATAGTCTACACCATCCTTACTTATGTATACTAACCCTAACCGTAGTCTACACCATCCTTACTTATGTATACTAACCCTAACCGTAGTCTACACCATCCTTACTTATGTATACTAACCCTAACCATAGTCTATGCCATCCTTACTTATGTAAACTAACCCTAACCGTAGTCTACACCATCCTTACTTATGTATACTAACCCTAACCGTACTCTACACCATCCTTACTTATGTATACTAACCCTAACCGTAGTCTACACCATCCTTACTTATGTATACTAACCCTAACCGTAGTCTACACCATCCTTACTTATGTATACTAACCCTAACCATAGTCTACGCCATCCTTACTTATGTAAACTAACCCTTACCGTAGTCTACACCATCCTTACTTATGTATACTAACCCTAACCGTAGTCTACACCATCCTTACTTATGTATACTAACCCTAACCGTAGTCTACGCCATCCTTACTTATGTATACTAACCCTAACCATAGTCTACACCGTACTTAGTTATGTATACTAACCCTAACCATAGTCTACACCATCCTTACTTATGTATACTAACCCTAACCATAGTCTACACCATACTTAGTTATGTATACTAAACCTAACCGTAGTCTAAACCATCCTTAGTTATGTATACTAACCCTATCCGTAGTCTACATCATCCTTACTTATGTATACTAACCCTAACCATAGTCTACACCATCCTTACTTATGTATACTAACCCTAATCGTAGTCTACACCATACTTAGTTATGTATACTAATCCTAACCGTAGTCTACACCATCCTTACTTATGTATACTAAACCTAACCGTAGTCTACACCATCTTTACTTATTTATACTAACCCTAACCGTAGTCTACACCGTACGTAGTTATGTATACAAACCCTAACCATAGTCTACACCAGATGTGTCCAACCTGCGGCCCGCAGGCCGCATGCGGCCCTCAGACCTCTTCCATGCGGCCCCCGACCTCTAACTGCAACATCGATATATGCATGCCCCAAAACACTTTTTTTGTTTTGTGCTTTTCACGTCCGTAACCTATATTTCTGTCGGTATTCGCATGCACCAAAGCACCATTCTAGTTTTGATTTTTTTGCGCCAAAGAAGGATCTGTGTGTTCCCACCGTTATTTCATGCCAAAGAATCATTCTGTGTTCTCGCTGAAGAGGGACTCGTGTATGGATTTGCCGTCATTGCTTTTGAAAGGGACAGCATTTACCTGTGTTAATAGGCAAGTATGGAGGGAGTGAATGAGTGAGTACATGAATGAAAGCAGAATGCTTGTGCATTTGAAAGTAGAAGCAGTGTGTGTGTGTGTGTGTGTGTGTGTGTGTGTGTGTGTGTGTGTGTGTGTGTGTGTGTGTGTGTGCATGACAGAGAGAGACACATGCACAAAGAGGCTAATGACGATCAATCTACCTACTGAACACAAATAAGTTTGCTCACAAATATATCGTACATTAAAAGTACACTTTCATTAAATTGTGGCTTTCCTGACAGAGTGTTGTATTGAATGTGAAATCATACCTCTCAACTGTATGGATTTTCGCTTCATCTTTCAATTTGTGTCTTTTTCCTTAGGCAATAAAATTAGTCATCCAAGGTAATGCAGTTCCAGGGAGTAAGAATGAGACAGCAGCCTAAGGTTAATGGGTCAGTAGTGGATTGACATTTTGGGACTGTAATATATAAAGAGGGTCTATATTAGATCACCGAATGCTTAGGTAAGCGAACAGTGATTAATCAACCCCATGTAAGCGAAAGCTTACAAAACCGAACTGTCAGGTAGTTACTTCAGGAAGTGAGCTACGCTGTAGCAGTGAGACTGAATGTGAGCCACAGCTGCTTGTGGCTACTGATGTTCCCTTGGACAGGGTAACTGCAAAGGTAGAAGTGAGTAGTAGTGCCCCCACACCCCTCCTACGTATATATACCAACTCCGAGACCGCACTACAGTGCCAAAAATGGCAAAGTACGGAAGCGGCCAAGATAATTCTTTCCCAGGGAAAGAATTAGTTTACATGCCGATTCGATATTTTGCAGTTTCGGTTTTGTCAGTTCGACCAAGACGCATTCGAAAACATGCATCTTCGGTCTGCTGATAGGAACCCTACAAAGCTGAATTGTTTTTTTTTTCTGACAAACAAAAAAGCACCCAGTACTGTTTTGTCATTGGTGGGTTCTAAGCAGTGGCAGATTGGACAACAATAAGTATAGCTTTGGTGGATCATCAGTACTGGGAAATCAGGTGGGCATAATGTCAGTTTTTAAATGTTGGGGGTTTTAGTGCGTATGTGTGTGTTTGTGTGTTGGGAGGGCTGCAACTGTAGATGATTATTAAAGACAGAGACTTACGGACTGTGAACAATATGTTATTTGTTTCAAAACCTGATACTTGGATACTAGGCATGCCAAAAGTAGATTTGTTAAGATATAGCTTCTTGCCATTTGCAGTGGATGGATATTTACATTTAATGGACAATGCTAGCAGTATGAGTGTGGTCCTGTAGGGATTAGGAGGATACCAAGTCTACCACTGCCAATGTCTTGTAAATTGACCTGGAAATAGAGATTGGGATGTTACTGAAAAAATACAGTAAGTAGGCTTAAAAATATAGTTTAATTAAACAAAGTGCACTTGCAATTTGCAGGCCATTATTTAATTTATTTCATGTAGTCCTGATCCTGGTAGATTGTATCCCATTAGACTTAGTTAGGGAGAGCTATCATTCCTGGGAAATAAGCAGCCCTAGTTTCAGTGAAAGCTCTGTGGTTGTTTGCAGGTAGGAAGTTTTAGGATGTGGATGCAATGTGTTTTATTTATTATTTTTAATGCATTTGTCCTTTCAAAGCATGGTTTTCTTTGCTGCAAAAGAAGGCAGGATTGAATGAGCCATATAATGCTTACCTGACAATGATGGGATAGAAAGATTATAAGTGATGTATAATGTTTGCAGCTACAGTTGTTTCAATGGTGTCTGTGGTGCATAACTATTTTTGGGCCTGTGTCCCGCTTTTATTTTTCTCTTTCTCCAGATTTCTTGCTCTAAGGTAGAGAGGTATGGTTCCATACTAAATCAGAAAGTTGTATTTACCTTGGAAGACTTTTCAGCATAATTACGAGAAACAGAGCCTTTTTAATATATTTGCTTATTTCCAATATAAACTGCCATGTAACCTTGCAAATAACCTTCTTATTAAACTACGTTAATTCTTTTGGAATTGACAAGTATGCTTCATTGGTTTGGACATAAGCAAAGAGTGCTAATGTAACAGCTCAGTAAACTGTCAGTCTGTGAATAACTTCTGTACAAATTAAAATGTCTGAATGTCAAATGGCTTTAGATTGGAGGGAAGTTATATGTTTACTCCAGTATGTAGTATGATCTTAGAGAG
The DNA here is from genome assembly GCF_019279795.1 of Protopterus annectens. Classification (NCBI taxonomy): domain Eukaryota; kingdom Metazoa; phylum Chordata; order Ceratodontiformes; family Protopteridae; genus Protopterus; species Protopterus annectens. The sequence continues at coordinate 1,370,452,589 of NC_056746.1, forward strand.
TTTATAGATTTCTTATTGATTTAATTTTTGCTGAGAAGTTGTTTGCTAATTTATTGATGGTCCTTTTGGTGGTGGGAAATTAGTTAGATGAGTCCATCTCTAGTATGATTTTTTTTTCAGATATTTTTACTTCCAGGCAATTTCATTCAGTGAGTGTGTGTCGTGTGATTACTGAGGTTGCCTATTTTAGAAGTAGGGGCTTCATGTGTGTGTGTGTGTGTGTGTGTGTGTGTGTGTGTGTGTGTGTGTGTGTGTGTGTGTGTGTGCGCGTGTGTGTGAGAGAGAGAGAGATTTAATATGTATACTGAATATATTTTTGCAAATGGAATTCTTCGCTAAATAGGCCCCTCTTCTTGGGCAAGTAGACTTGAGTAACCAATATTACATCTTAGCCATCCAGCTAGGAAAGTTTAGTATGTGGATTTTCCATCTGGTTTGATGAAGGTTATGCTACTTATTCAAGGAGTACATTTATGGCTATTCATCCATTTGTCGTGTTGCTGAACTACATTGTTCGATAATGAGAAGAACTTTTAACAGAAGTTGAAGTTTTTGTATCAAGAACCTGTTCATACAAAGTGGCTTGTTTATGTTGCAGTGAGGGCTGTGGTCTTTGTAGTGAGCGTTTTAAGTATAACCAGTATTTCTGAGGTGGAGGAAGTCTCTTAAGGCAGGATCTTTCTTAGCCTGGAAAGCAAGCTAGAGATGAAATTTATAGGGACCAGTGAGAGGCAGAAGAGGGCAAGAAGCTTTCTAGTTTGTTTGGATAACTAAGTGAACTTGGTCTTTTGACCTTTTTTGTCAGAAATGTTTGTAGTCTTTCTTTTGGCAGGGTGTTTTGCTGAGGCACATGCGAAAGGGGGCTTTGCACTCAGTAATGGCTCTTATAAAGGAAGAATTCAGGGATGTTATGACCACCTTGTCCCTGGATGAGACCACTAATGAGGTGGGCCATGTAAAAAGCTTTCCGTACAATGGAGACAACATGGTGGTCAAAAGTTAGCTTTCTATAAACCTGGGTGTCCAACCACCTCACAACTGATTGCGTGCTTACAACATTGTTATTAATGTGATAATTTGTGAGGACATCACTCTCCCCAAAGGAGATGATGATGCATTTTTGGCATTTAGCTTGAGGACATGTTTCTGGCACCAGTCATTTCTTTGGGTGAGACCCTCTTGTAGCTTATTTAGAATTGTTTTATTAAGTCAGTAATGTGAATTCTTTACTTTATTGCAAATTTGTTGGCTTATTTTTGTGGATTATAGTATTGTAGGACTGCTAATATTGACATTTTACGTAGGTGGACTGCTGGAGTGGTTTTCCCAGTGAGAAATGCTAGTGCTGTAGTGAATATCTGTTTATTTGTAAATATATATATACATATATATATATATATACATACATATATATATATATATATATATATATATATATATATATATACAGATATATATATATATATATATATATATATATATATATTATACATACAGATATATATATATATATATATATATGTATATATATATATATATATATATATATATATATATATATATACATATATATATTTATATACACACACACATATATATATATATATATATATATATATCTATATATATATATATATATATATATATATATATATATATATATATATATATACATATATACATATATATATATATATATATATATATATATATATATACATATATATATATATATATATATATATATATATGTGTGTGTGTATATGTATATATATGTATATATTAAC